>NC_056737.1:871464164-871591664 GCF_019279795.1 Protopterus annectens | reverse complement strand
GACTTCACCAGAAGGCCCCCACTGATGAAGTTCCCAGAAAAAGATTATGCAAGAGGAGGCATATAGATTCCTCTCCGAAATCTTTGACATCAGACACAGACTTAGAGGAATTAGAAGGATCCCCACGGTCCCTCTCAGAGGATATCTCCTTTGCGGATATCCTGGAAGTCCTAAAGGTGAGGAGTGACTGACAGACCGTTAGCCCTACTGAGGATGAGTCTGTGCTCCTGAAGGCCTTTGAGTCTCAACCCTCCACTTCCTGGGTGACTCTGCCCTTCGAACTAATGGATTTAGTTGGTCGAAGGGCGTGGGAGTCTCCTGATTCCATGGAGCCAGTCCCTCGGAGGCCTAATAAATTTATCACCTCCCCCCAAGACAAGGCGTTTCTCACTAAGGGAGTCCCCGTTAATGCCATGGTGGTGGCGACGGCCACCAAGAAAGAGATGTCAGAAACCTCTTCCTCTGGCCATTCTCCTAATAGAGACTCTAGGACAATAGACAGATATGGGAAATGCATCTTTAGATGTTCTTCGTGTTTCACTGTTGCAGTCATTACATTTGGGTTATCTGCTTGCAGGTAGCCCTCAGTCGGCATCATTAACAAAGTCTTGGGTCCTGCGTCGGTTGCTGTCCCTTCTTCCAGGACGTCAGGTCGTCAGGGGTATAAAACATGCAGCCGACACCATTACATCAGTCTTTCTTGCTGTGCCCGAAGCATAAGCAGTTCGCAAGTGCTGGTCGGCCAACTCCTGAAATTTTCGTTTTCGAGTTTTAGAACCGAAGTCTTCAACTAAAGCTAAGTACCCCATTGGGGAAACTTTCTTGCTCCTTACCGATGTCAGTAAAAGTTAATAATTGCATTACTTGTGGAAAGCAAATACCTCATAAAGATTTTCATTCATACTGTATTCCTTGCCTAGGCCCTAACCACGACGTACCTTGCTGTCGGTTTTGTGCTTTATTTAATCAGCGCACTATCCGTCGCCTGTATATTTTCGCCTCTAAATATTTCGGTTCTCGGTTTAATTATCCAGAAATGTCGGTTAGCTATCCGACTACTGGGATTCTGAAAAAACGCAAAGATAAAGACAGAGACAGGCTGCTGAGGTCCAAAACTGCTGACGATGCTTCTCCTAAGCCAGTTCGCCAGTACTCAGGAGCTTTCGCAGTCCCTGATAATACTCAGGTGCTTTCGCAGTCCCTGATAACCGCTACTTCTGATTCGCAGGCCTCTACTGAGACCCATTCAGAGTCAGGTATGCCGCCAGATGCTTCAACTATAGAACCCGCGGATGTCTCTGCCTTGGATGGGTCCGGAGCCACTGTGCAGTCACCGGCTTCTGAGGGTGTATTCAGGCCTACGGACTTGCATATTAAACTGACGCCTCCTTCTTTACTTAGGCCTAAATCTTGATCCATGTCTAAAAAAACGACGCCCAGGCCACATGCTCAGGCCGCTATACCTAAAAAAACAAATAAGAATGGCTGAAGATCTAATAACTTTAATCAGGGGTAGCCAACCCCCCTTCTAAGAGACCTAGGACTGAAGTTGATTTATGAATCTTCTGATCAGGATTCTGTTTTTTTCTGATGATCTGGATTTGCCCTTATCTACTTATGAAGATTCTGATGCAGAGGACTCCATTCCCTCTGCTTCCCCTCCTCAGGATTTTTCTTTTGGGGAAACCTTACATACTCTTAAGGGAGCATTTCCACTGGGAAAGCCAAGATTTTTCTGATTCAAAAAAGAGGCTTGGGGATTTCCTTCTCTTACCTCAGCATAGGCCTTTAGCTATTCCTCCTGTACTAGATATTTTTGATGCTTTTTCAGAATCTAGTTTGGCCCCTGATTCCCTGCCTCCTGCTCCCAGAAAACCTGACAGATACTACAGGGTCCCCGAGTCCCACAAGTTCCTTTTCAAAAATCCTATTGCAGATCCAGAGACTATTTCACAGGGGCTCAGTGGCATTAAGGCTTCTATTGCTAAAAATCCTACCCCTTCTGATAGAGACTCCAGGGCGCTGGATAGATGGGGTAAGAAGGTTTACACTTCTGCAACCTTGCCATTAGGGCTTTAAACTGCCAGTTTCATATGTTAAAGTATCAGCAGCATGTTATTGGACTGCTTAAACAGAAAATTATGTTGATTCCTGACTGTGTGGAAAATAAAGAATTACAGGATTTAATGCAGTTTGCTGAACAAGTTGGAAAACATACTTTGCAATGTGGTTTTGATTCATTAGAGGCCTCTTGCAGGGCTGCTGTTACTGGGTCTGTGCTCAGAAGGCATGCTTGGCTTAAGGAGCAATCTTTGCCTGATCATGATCAAGCTAAACTGTTGGATGCTTCTTTAAATCAGGACCGCCTGTTTGGCAACAAGGCTGGGAAAGTTCTTAAAAAGATGGAAGATAAAGCTAAATTTATGCAAACTGTTAAAGATTTTTTTATAAGTTCAGCCTCCTAGATTTAGTAGGCACTGGCCCTCTAAGAATTGGTCCTTTCCAGCCCCTTCCAGATCTTCTCAAGCCAAACCCAGACACAGCAAAAAACCCAAGTTTCGGTTCCAGGGGACACACATAACTAAGCAGTGGGGGGGCCTCCACTTCCAAATCTGGGAATAATAAGAATATGGTAAACTGTCTCAATGACTTCCTTTTAAAATTTCCAAGCACTTATCAACGGACTGCCCCTTTGGGGGGGAAAGATTGCGCTTCATGCAAAGAATTGAGAACTCATTACCCAGGACAAATGGGGTTTAAATAGTGCCCCAGGGATACAGATTTCACTTCCACACATTGCCAACACCAAGTGGGTGGCTGGACCTACCCCTAAATCAGTGGACAGAGGCCCAAAAACAAGTACTTTCTCTATTAAGCATGGGGGTTATTCAACTGGTTCCAGAAGAGGAAAAGGGACAAGGTTTCTACTAGAGACTTTTCCTGGTACGCAGAAAAGACAATTCATGGCGTCCTATCCTGGACCTTTCTACTCTAAACACCTTTTTGGAGATTCCAAAATTCAAGCTGACTCTTCACCAATTACTTTCTATGCTAGGCAAAGATGCCTGGTTGGCAACACTAGATTTAAAAGAAGCATACCTGTACATCCCAATCAGGGAATCTTGCAGAAGATACCTATGCTTCAAAGCAGGCTTCACGCACCATCAGTTCTCTGCACTGCCCTTTGGCTTATCTACTGCGCTCAGGGTATACACAAAGTGCCTAGCTCCAGTTATTGCATTTTGCAGGCAAAGAAATATTCAAATATACCCATACCTGGACGATTGTCTAATTCAGGCAGAAAGCCAGGACATACTTTTGAATCATCTGGCGTTTGTAAAACGGATTCTAACTTGTCTGGGGTACACCATAAACGAAAAGAAATCACACCTGGTACCCTGTCAACAAGTTATATTCCTGGGAGCAAGCTTGAATACAACTTCCCAGATGGCTTACCTCATGCCAGAGAAACAAATTCATGCGACAACCTACTTCAAACAAGTGGCCACAAAAACCCTGCTATCTGCAAGTCAAATACTGCAAGCCTTGGGGTTCATGGCCTCCTGCATTCTTCTAATTCCACATGCAAGACTGCATATGAGGAAACTACAGTGGTATCTAAAAAGCCTATGGCGTCAACATTCTCAAGACCTAGAAACAATGATTCCTGTCATACTTTGCCTATGCCTAGAGATCCTTTGGTGGGCAGAGGCCTGCCACCAAAACAAGGGACTACCTTTCACACCACCCCCTGCCGCCCATACCCTAACAACAGACGCATCAGACTATGCATGGGGGGCTCACCTGGCAGGGATAGTGCATTCAGGGCAAATGGACTCCCAAGTCAAATGCACCTATATATCAATCAAAAAGAAATGTTATCTGTACAGAATGCTCTGACAGCCTTCAAGGACCACATTCTTCCTGGACAACTAATGGTAAAGATGGACAAACACCACTGTTATGTGGTACATAAAAAGCAGGGGGGGGGTGCAGATGGATTAAGCAGAAACCTGATGGACCCACAAAAGTGGAAACTTGGACCCACACGAGTGGGAACTGGAACCAAGGATTTTCAACATGTTGACAAGCAGATGAGGGAGCCCAGATATACACCTGTTTGCCCCTCCCCAGAACTACCAATTGGACAAATTTTGTACAAGGACTCCTCACAAACGAGCCTGGAAAGTGGATGCTCTGTCCTTCAGCTGGACAAACCTGTCAGTCTATGCCTTCCCCCTGCTGCCTCTGCTCTCCGAAGTACTACTAAAAATCAAACAGGACAAACCAAGGATGATTTTGATTGTTCCAGACTGGCCGTGCCAACACTGGTACCCCCTCCTGCACAGTGTGTCACGGTTATCTCCATGGCACCTGCCTCAGACTCCTTCCCTGCTGTCTCAGCAGGAGAACCAGATTCTGCACCCTCAGCTTCTAACACTGAACCTTGCAGCCTGGCTAATTAATCTCTCCTGTACCATCCCTCAGCAAACCTGTGATGGGTATCATTTTAGAGGCAAGGAGGCCTAGTATTAGAAAATCTTGTGCTGAAAAATGGAAAAGATTCTGTGCCTGAAACCATTGTCAAGGGATGAGCACAGAAGCGCCCAATTTACCTCAGATTTTACAATACTTAACTGAGATGCTTCACAAGGGCCTGTTTTTTTCCTCCATTAAAATCCACTCTCCAGCCATTTCAGCTCATTATAACACAGAACCTCCCCTCTTCTCTCATCCACTGCTCAAGCAGTTCCTCAGAGGGGCCAAAATATTGAGACCACCCAGGAGAGCTCCAACCCCAGCCTAGGAACTTAACTTTGTCTTGGAGAAACTCAGTCTACCTCCTTTTGAGCCAGCTGCTACTTCAGACTTACATTTTCTTTCTTGGAAAACAGCTTTCCTTTTAGCAATCACTTTAGCTAGAAGGGTATCTGAATTACAGGCCCTTGTGGCAGTGGAGCCTTTCATCATCTTTCATGCGGACAGGGTGTCCCTCAGAACCAATTCATCCTTCATGCCCAAGGTGGTATCCAGTGTGGCATTTACAGTCCATTCATTTGCCAACCTTCTTTCCCAATCCACAGAATAAAGGGGAACAGATACTGCATTCCTTAGATGTGCACAGACAACTTGGATTCTACTTGGACAGGACTAAACGTCAAAGGAAATATGAACAACGTCTGATGGCGTTTGCTGCAGGGGCAGAGGAGAAGGCTATATTTCAAAGCAACCATTTCCAAATGGATAAGCCATTGCATTAATTTCTGCTATAAGCACCATGGAAAACCTATCCCCCAGGGGATCAGACCTCGCTCCACCAGGGCTGCATCTACCTCTATAGCCTTTCTCAGCGGCGTCCCTATCAGATTCATCCTAGAAGTTGCTACCTGGAATTATGTACATACGTTTGCCAAGCATCATCATTTGCCAATTTTCTCTAAATCCAGAGCTGGCTTTTGCCACTGCAGTCTTGCAGGGCCGTGTAGCTGGACCTAATGCTATCTAAATTCCTCCTCCCAGCCATAGCTTTGGTAATCTACCCAAATGGTAATGACTGCAACAGTGAAACATGAAGAACATAGTACAGTTGTGTACACTTACCATAAATGTAGATGTTTGAGTGTATTCACTGTTGCAGTCCTGGTTACCCTCCCTTCAGCCCCCTAACTTCTTTTGGCTATACCTCTACTGTCCTTTGCTATGCTTAAAAGCCTTTTTGGTGTAGTTGCTTTTTAGTTGGAGGTATATCTTTGTACTTTTATATTTAATTGCTTCCCATTAGGGGGGCACCTGACATCTGGGGCAAGAAAAACTGATGTAATGGAGTTGGCTGCATGTTTTATACCCCCTGATGTCATGGAAGAAGGGACAGCAACTGACGCAGGACCCCCAGGACTTTGTTAATCAAGCCGATTGAGGGCTACCTGCAAGCAGTTAACCTAAATGTAATGACTGCAACAGTGAATACACTCGAACATCTGCGTTTATGGTAAGTGTACACAACTGTACTTTCTGCAACATTTGCCATGAGACAGCTTAACTATTTAACCCATTTCACCCGTCTTAGAGTTACCTTTTTCTTGCTGCTGAGTTCAGCAAACTAGATCTGAGGTAGGATGGAGAACATCATGGGATGGGGGCCTGGCCCCAAGCTCTTCTGAGAACTTTAGCTAGTAGAGCAGCTGACTCAGAGCCGATGGATTGGCTCTGAACCCACATGTAAGAATAAAGGCGAGATAAACAACTCACATGGAACATTATGGTAAGAACATAACTTTTTTTTTTTTTAGTAGCTATTACGTCCACAAGAAGAGGATCAGAAATTCAAGCCTTGTCCTGCAAACCCCCCCCCCCCCTTACATAATATTTCACAAACTGTAAAAAAAAACAAAGTTCCGTGCTGGCAAACAAGAATCAAGTCTTTTATTCCAAATAATTTATAAAATCCAACAAAATGAGCGCTTTCGTCTGCTCAAAGCAGACTTCTAAGAAGTCTGCTTTGAGCAGACGAAAGCGCTCATTTTGTTGGATTTTATGAATTATTTGGAATAAAAGACTTGATTCTTGTTTGCCAGCACGGAACTTTGTTTTTTTTACAGTTTGGTACATTTACTTTATTCGTGATAATATTTCACAAAGACAGAGTTTCCCTCGGGACTAATCCTTCCTTCTTGCCTAAGGTAGTTTCAGAATCTAATATCAAACATTGCACCTACTAATCTTTTTCTCTAACCTCTCCAGTAACGGAGATTATTGTCTGCATTTATTAGACGTTTATAGACAGTTATGTTTTTATCTTCACAGATCAAAGGATTTCAGAAAATCTGGACCAACTGTTTGTTGCATTTTTCTCACTTTCGTTGGGTAACCCAGTATCCAAGGTTACCTTCGCTAAATGGCTCAGAGATTGTATCACGTTTATCTGTCATTCAAAGGGACTTCACCCTCCATGCCCTGTGAAAACCTACTCAACTAGACCTGTAGCAGCTTCTGCAGTTTTTCATGCCAGAGCTTCTTTAGATGACATTTGTGCAGCAGCCACATGGTCTTCTTCTTATACTTTTATCACTTATTACAAATTGGACCTGGTCTCTAGGGGACATGCATCATTTGGTTCGATGTTGCTTGGGAACATTCTTCTGTGAGACCTCCCAAGATTCAGGTAGCTAGGGACTCTGTCCCACAGTCAAGGATTATGTGAAGATAGACAACATCAGATAAAGAAGTTATGTATTACCGTAACATTCCATCTGTGTTGTCAATCTTCACTAATCCTTGACACCCCCGCCCCCCCGCCTTCCCCTAGCCTGGGACTTTTAGCGGATCAAATTTTTCAGTGACTGGCTTCATAATAGACTGATCTTTATTCAATCTGAGGTGATTTAGAGAGGAGCATTATAGGTAGAATCTGGCTCGAGAGTTTGGAAGGCGTGAGTTGAAGTAAACGGCCGAGTCTGTTCCGAGGCCGAGCCGCACTGTCAAGGATTAATGAAGATCAACAACACAGATGGAACTTTATGGTAAGGCATAACTTTTTTTTAAACTCTTTTGTCCCCTTAACTTTACAGGATAGTATTGATGGTAAACCTTCACAGGATAGTATTGATGGTAAACTTGGATAGGAAGGACATATACCTACATATTCTTATTCACAGGGAACACAAGCTGTTCCCCGTCTTGAAGGCTGGGACAGAACACTACCAGTTTACCTCCTTGCCAATTTGATCTCTCCAGTGCACCCAGAGTATTCAAAAAATGCATGATTCTGTTTTTGTCCATTTAAAACGCAAGTGATTCAAATATATACTTATCTAGAGGATGGGATTCCTCATAGGAGTCATCCCACACATCCCTTCAGTTGTAGTGTTCATCTCCTAACCAGTCTGGGTATCTCCCTGAACTTGCAAAACCAAGAGTTTTTACAGGCAATATTGAACGTCATCCTTCCTTCTTGCCTAAGGTAGTTTCAGAATCTAATATCAAACATTGCACCTACTAATCTTTTTCTCTAACTTCTCCAGTAACGGAGATTATTGTCTGCATTTATTAGACGTTTATAGACAGTTATGTTTTTATCTTCACAGATCAAAGGATTTCAGAAAGTCTGGACCAACTGTTTGTTGCATTTTTCTCACTTTCGTTGGGTAACCCAGTATCCAAGGTTACCTTCGCTAAATGGCTCAGAGATTGTATCACGTTTATCTGTCATTCAAAGGGACTTCACCCTCCATGCCCTGTGAAAACCTACTCAACTAGACCTGTAGCAGCTTCTGCAGTTTTTCATGCCAGAGCTTCTTTAGATGACATTTGTGCAGCAGCCACATGGTCTTCTTCTCATACATTTATCACTTATTACAAATTGGACCAGGTCTCTAGGGGACATGCATCATTTGGTTCGATGTTGCTTGGGAACATTCTTCTGTGAGACCTCCCAAGATTCAGGTAGCTAGGGACTCTGTCCCACAGTCAAGGATTATGTGAAGATAGACATCAGATAAAGAAGTTATGTATTACCGTAACATTCCATCTGTGTTGTCAATCTTCACTAATCCTTGACACACACCCCCTTCCCCTAGCCTGGGCCTCTTAGCGGATCAAATTTTTCAGTGACTGGCTTCATAATAGACTGATCTTTATTCAATCTGAGGTGATTTAGAGAGGAACATTATAGGTAGAATCTGGCTCGAGAGTTTGGAAGGCGTGAGTTGAAGTAAACGGCCGAGTCTGTTCCGAGGCTCGGAACCTAGCCCCACAGTCAAGGATTAATGAAGATCAACAACACAGATGGAACTTTATGGTAAGGCATAACTTTTTTTTAAACTCTTTTGTCCCCTTACCTTTACAGGATAGTATTGATGGTAAACCTTTACAGGATAGTATTGATGGTAAACTTGGATAGGAAGGACATATACCTACATATTCTTATTCACAGGGAACACAAGCTGTTCCCCGTCTTGAAGGCTGGGACAGAACACTATCAGTTTACCTCCTTGCCAATTTGATCTCTCCAGTGCACCCAGAGTATTCAAAAAATGCATGATTCTGTTTTTGTCCATTTAAAACACAAGTGATTCAAATATATACTTATCTAGAGGATGGGATTCCTCATAGGAGTCATCCCACACATCCCTTCAGTTGTAGTGTTCATCTCCTAACCAGTCTGGGCATCTCCCTGAACTTGCAAAACCAAGAGTTTTTACAGGCAATGTTGAACGTCAAAGCAGTCAGACTGTGCTTTCTCCAGAAAAAGTGCTCCTCTAAAACAAATCTTCAGTGAACTTCCCAGAGTATAAGCCTGACATAATGAGTGGTGTTTGACAACTTTAGCCTTGCATGTCTGCCTCCATTGTGATGATTTCCTTTAGGTAGACTCCACTTGAGCAAAACACAGCAGTACTTTTAAAAATCTATGGGAATAGCAGTCACCCACAGAAAATTATTTCCCCTAATCCCTGCAGTCAAGAGAGAGTTAATGTGGTGAGTACACCAAGTGTGTATCAACCCATGGATGTCTTTTGTTGTTCCAAATTAGTTCTTAGACTTTGACCACAGATGTGTTCGATATATGTAGGGAGCATACTCATAGCACTTAAAAATGCAGGTGAGGTAGGGATATGCAAAAATGAGAGAGAGAACCTTAATTTCCCTTTTTTGAACTACAAATGTTCAAGTAATTGTGGAATCCAGGCAGTATTGCTGTGATGTGGTACATCAGTTCATATTAGCAAGAAAAAATAAAGGTGGTGGTGCGGAGCACTGTTGTCTACTGGACAAGTTTGTTAGCTTATTTATTCATGGATGTTTGCTAACAGAGTAGGTAGGCTGGACCTAGGTACATCAACAAAAACAGACGTGCTGAACATTGCAGAAGATTACGCGCATGGTAGAACATCAACATAATACAATTTCTATTGCATGTTGTGACAGAAAAGGTACAGATTGTTGGAAAATGAATGTCACAAGTGGATTACATATACTGTTAAGTTAGTTTATAGTCTGCAGTGAATAAGAAAAGCAAAAGAAGAAAAAAAAACTTATAAGTGCTGGTAGTTCTTTAGTTGAATGGCTTGTAAGGTTTTAGCAGGACTGATGAAAGGTTGAATAATGGAGATCAATAATTTGATCGTTGTCCATGAAATGTGTGCAACTGTAGGTGTCTCAGATTTTTTTATGAGCTTGTGTGATTTGTAGTTTTTGTGATATGACAATTGTTCCAATTAAAAGGAAATGTCTAACTAAAATTCTTTCCTCCATAATTGAGGATGAAGCTCTGTCTGTGGAAAGACAGTGTTGTACTGAGTTTGGAGGTAGCATGGAGAAATTTGTCTTATGTTTCTTCAAAGGGGGGTACTGTTTTGATTGAAATGTTTAAAAGTAAAGGTGGAGATCAGCAAGGTTGAGTGTGCAGTGACATGGTAGCCTGTTCATTTCTTTGAGGGTGTTACAACACTTTCTAGCACCTAAATGAATGAAACCATGTGTATTTTACTTAGGATTTTCTTTGTGTTTCACTGTTGCAGTCCATCACGTTTGGGTTATCTGTCTGCAGGTAGCCCTCAGCCAGCCTGAATAAGAGAGTATTCGGATTTCTGTGTCGGATGCTGTCGCTTCTTCCCTGACGTCAGGTCGTTAGGGGTATAAAACATGCAGCTGACGCCATTACATCAATCTTTCTTGCCATGCAGTGCCTGAAGCAGAAGCAGTTCGCAGTGCTGGTCGGCCGTCTCCTGAAATTTTTGTTTTCTAGTTTAACCCAAAGTCTTCAAAAAAGATAAGTACCCCGTTGGGGATCCTTTTTCTTGCTCTAACCGATGTCAGTAAAAGCTAACAATTGTCTTACCCGTGGAAAGCAAATACCTCATAGAGATTTTCACTCTTACTGCATCCCCTTTTTAGGCCCAGACCACGATGTCCCTCGCTGTTGGTTTTGTTCCTTGTTCAATGCCCGAACTATTCGTTGTCGGGCTATTTTTGCAGCCAAATACTTTCGTACTCTATCTCCGTACTCCGAAATGGCTTTGTTAAGCCATCCAACTATCGATCGTCTGAAAAAAATGTAAGGATAAAGAGAGAGACACCGCATAGATCCAAAACTGCCGACGACGCTTCTGTTAAGCTAGTCACCAGTCCACCGGTTCTCAGTGAGGCGCTTTAGCAGCCCCTGATACCCACTATTTCAGATTCGCTGGCCTCTACTGAGACCAATTCGGAGTCCGGTATGCCGCGAGATGCTTCAACTATGGAACCTGCGGATGTCTCTACCTTGGATTGGTCCGGAGCTGCTGTGCAGGCACCGGATTCTGAGGATGTATTCTGGCCTACAGACATTCATGTTAAACCGACGCCATCGTTTCCATCCAGAAGTTCCGAACTCCTCAGGCCAAAAACTCGCACTACGCAGACTCAGGCCCATATGCCTAAAAAAATGCTTAGAATGGCTGAAGACCTTATTACCTTAATTAGGGGAAGCCAGCCTTCCCTCTCTGAGACCTAGAACTGATTTTCTTTCTGATTCTTCTGATCAGGAATCTGATATCTTTGCTCCTTCTGATTGCCAAGATTTGCCTTTATCTACTTATGAGGATTGTGATGCAGAGGATTCCTTTCCCTCTGCCCCCCCAAAGAAGATTTTTCTTTCGGTGAAACCTTGCATACTCTTAGGGAGCATTTTCGCTGGAAAGCCAGGATTATTCTGGGTCCAAAAAGAGACTTTGGGAATTCTTATTCCTGCCTCAACACAGGCCTTTAGCTATTCCTCCTGTTCTGGACATTGTAGATGATGCTTTCTTGGAATCTAGCCTTACCCTAGACACTTTACCTCCAGCTCCCAGAAATCCTGACAAGTACTACAGAGTACCTGACTCTCACAAGTTCCTCTTCAAGAATCCTTCTTCGGGCCCAGAGACCATTTCCCAAGGACCAAAAGGCATTAAGGCTACTGCTGCCAAAAATCCTACCCCTTCTGATAGAGATTCTAGAGGCTTAGATGGGGTAAGAAGGTATACACTTCTGCTACTTTGGCCATTAGGGCTTTAAATTGCCAGTTTCATATGTTAAAGTATTAGCAGCATATTATGGGACTACTAAAACAGAAAATGATGATGATTCCTGATTGTGCTGAACACAAAGACTTGCAAGATTTAATGCATTCTGCAGAACAAGTTGGTAAACATACTTTGCAGTGTGGTTTTGATGCTTTAGAAGCATCTTGCAGGGCTGCTGTCACTGGGTCTGTACTTAGAAGGCATGCTTGGCTTAAGAAACAAAACCTGCCAGACCACAGCTATTGCGCTGTAGTACAGCTAGTCCTTGGTTTTCTACATATTAATTAAGCCTCCTTCAAAGATTTTGCAAAGGTTCAGACTGCTAGCTGAACCTCTCCTGCTATCTCAGTAACTGAGGAAGAAAGTGACCTACTGTTTCACTGATTGGTTCTGGAGGCTGTGCCTTTGGCCTTCCTGGTTCTATAGCAACCTGGTGGATTTCCATACCTACATAAATCCATCCCCCCCCCCCTTTTTTTTTTTTATCATTTCCTGCCACTGGAAGTCTATGAATAGAAAGTGCTACACGTGGCGCCATCTTTATTGTAGACCATTGCCCCCCAGTTAGGTCACTCGTGTGCTTGCCGCCCTCTAAGCCCTTCTCTCTCCGGAGCTCCCCCCAACCTCGTGGAGACTGTATTAGCTGGTTCAGTGTTCACTGCCCATTAAAGAGGAATCGCGTGGACAGACCCCAAAACCTACAAGTGTACAGTTGCCTATATCAACGTCCCTGTAAGCCCTTCTCTCTCCAGAGCTCCCCCCAACCTCGTGGAGACTGTATTAGCTGGTTCACTTTTCACTGTCCGTTAAAGAGGAATCGCCTGGACGGACCCCAGAACCTACTAGTGTATTAGCTGGTTCACTTTTCACTGTCCATTAAAGAGGAATCGCCTGGACGGACCCCAGAACCTACTGTACAGTTGTCAGTATCAGCATGTAGGTGATTTTTTTGTCTTCACTTGACGTGTTCCTTGAACAGAATTGTTATAGCTAAACCTGTATAGTAGCACTTTCCCGCAGCGTGCACACCAGCTGGCCTTACTTTTAAACACCATTCCCTGCCGTCTAGTTGACCAAGTAACGGCTTTTCCTTGGAACCGCCACTAGGTGGCGGTATACAATCATATTTCCCAGTTATTCCCCTGTATTTCTCCCAAACAGCTGTTGCGCTGTGGTACAGCCAGTCCTTGGTTTTCTACATACATACAAAGATTTTACAAAAGTTCATGCTGCTAGCTGAACCTCTCCTGCTATCTCGGTAACTCAGGAGGAAAGTGACCTACTGATTGGTTCTGGAGGCTGTGCCTTTGGCTCTCCTGGTTCTACCTGCTCCATTCACCCTGCGGGCTCACTCTGCTCCCGTACCCTGTCCCCATTTTCCACCCGCCCCCAGTACTCCATTTATTCTCACCTTAAACTCCTCTCCTTTCTCAACCAATCCAATCACAATACTTCCCTCCCACCAAATTACTGACTCCTCCTCATCCTACCCCATAGCATCCTGTCCTTGCTGCTATACCTTTCACTCTCACTTTCTCTCTTTTCTTGTTTCCTTCCACTCTATTGCCTTACCCCAATCAACAATGTCCCCACATCTAAAACAAATCCTTCTCGCCTCCTGTTTAACCATATCGTTCCTAATTCCTCTATTCCATGCTACCTTATATTCATCCTACAAACTACCTTCTGCCTTCCTACCCCCCACACCACCCCTCATCTCTATCGCCACCCATCCAAATCCCACTTTCACTATATTATCCCCCTCTCTATATCAACCAAATATTCTCCACTACTTTAAACTAAAACTTCTGTTCAGTTCATTCAAGTGTCACTCACCCAAATCATTTTCTAACCTCCCACAATCAACTAAGCCCAAACTACAGCTACTATTCACCTCCTCTTACTGCCTTTCCCTAGCAGGAGATATTCACCCCAACCCCGGACCTAAAACTAATACCAACCCCACTTCCCCTATCACAACAAATACCACCAGTCCTTCTCCTATCTCATCCAATATTACTAACCAAAAATTCCTGTACTTAACTTCTTACTATAAACACTCTGAGTCTAAAGAACAAAACAGCCCTCTTCCAAGCTTGGCTATACCATACCGTGCCAGACATAGTAGCAGTCTCTGAGACTTTGCTAAAACCCCAGATTTCCAAGTCTGAAATCCTACCCCCAGGCTTTCAGGCTCTTGGATACGACCACCCAAACAAAAATGGTGGTGGAGTAGCCTTAATTTACTCAAACTGACACTCCATCCCTCCTTACCAAAGTCCCATTCCTCAATTCAATAATGCAGAATTAGTCATAGGAATACTCAAACTGAACAACTTTAAAAACATTTGTCTTATGGCCCTTTATATCCCCAGTGGTAACAACACTACCACCCTAGAAGACCTTCTATGGGCTTCAACTAATATTAAGCTCGAGACTTACATATTTGGTGACGTAAACATCGACTGGAACAAAATCAGTGGCTCCAATCCATCTATATCTATTAATCTTTTTAATTTCACTCAACTAACAAATATCATCACTAGACCCAATAAAAACAACCCCCCCCCCCAGGTTCCACTCTGGACTGGATCCTTGCCTCCCACCCAAATAAGATCTTACACTCAGGTAAGACACCATGAGTAACCACTACTCTGCCTTTATTCATCGAGCAACCCACTTGAAACCTCACCCTCACCAATACATCCATACACGCAACCTCACTAACTTTAATCCTTCACGTTTCTCTTACACCCTCAAACTAATGAACTGGGATAATCTAAGGACCCTTTCCCTAGGTAACGCTGTAGATTTTTTTCAATACAACCGTCTTATCCTAAATTCCCATGCCCCACCTAGAACTAAACAAATAAAATGCAACCCTGCCTCCTGGCTGTCTAAGGATACTAAAACACTAATGCAACAAAGAAACAAGACCTGGAAACTGTATCACCAACACAAACTCCCTGAAATGCTTCTTAAATATAAGCAACTCCGTAACCTAACCAAAAAACACATCATAACAGATAAGTCTTACTACACTAAACTCCAGACCAATCACTCCAAAAACCCCAAACAATTCTGAACCTCTATCAAGTCTCTACTAAATCCCGGTACAAAAAGCAACCCTTGTCCCGACACCAGTAAAACTGACACTGAATTGGCCACCCTATTCAACTCCTTTACCAACTCCATAGCTGAACTCACCAAGACCTTCCCTAATCACAACTCATCCTCTCTCCTCAAGCCCACATCCCCCACATCTTCCAAACCTCCCAAACCTAACCCCCCCCCCACATTTCATCTAAAGCCCATCTCCACATCCTACATAAAAACAATTTCTCTCTAAACTTAAGTCATGCTCCCCAGCCCCAGACAATATCCCCTCTCTCTATCTAAAGCTTGCCGCTGATGGCATTGCCATCAGCATTCTCATCAGTAGATCCATACAGGAGTCTTATGTCCCCAAACTGTGGCGTGCAGCCTTTATCCTTCCCCTCCATAAAGGAGGTAAAAATAGTACCATGTATAACTTCTGTCCAATAGCCATTCTCTCCCCAATCTCAAAAATACTTGAGAAATGCATCCACCTCCAGCTCATGCCTTACCTTACTGATAATCACCTCCTCACTCCTACACAACATGGTTTTCGTCCTGGACATAGTACAATAACTGCTCTTCTCTCTTTCTTAGACTTAGTAAATCATGCCTGTGATTCTGGAGAAATTGTATCCACTATCCTTCTAGATCTTTCCAAAGCATTCAACACTGTCTCTCATACCCGCATTCTAAATCATCTTTCTAATCTTTATCTCTCACAGAACACCCTATTATGGTTCAACAGCTACCTATCTAATAGATCCCAAGCTATAAAATGTAAAACTGGCACCTCAACCTTCCTACCCATCCCAACTGGAGTTCCCCAGGGATCCATACTTGGCCCAGTGCTCTTCAGTGTATTTATTAATGATTTTCATGCTGCAATTCCTACTACTAAAATAGTACAATATGCAGATGACTCAACATTAGTTTGCTCTGCTCCTAATCTCCCTGACCTCCTAGCACAAACTCAATTGGCCTTTTCAACTTCAGGAAACTGGATGCTTCAAAATCATCTCTCCCTAAATGCTAAAAAATCCAAAATTCTTCTTTTCTCCCCCTCAAAAACCCTCCACCTTGACAATCTTTCAGTATCTTTAGCCATACTAACTCCACTATAGAAATTGTCCCTTCTGCTAAACTACTTGGAGTAACCATAGATGAACACCTAAAATTTGACACACATATTCAGCTAAACATTAAATAACTCGCCAGAAACTTGGCATGCTATATAGACACTCCCAATTCCTCTCTTCTTCTACCAGACAAACTCTTGCCACTACCTACTTTTACTACCTTCTCTTCTATATGCTGCTCCCCTACTTACCAACTTATCCTCTTCCATCTCTTCTAAACTAGAAACATTTTACAATAAAATTGCTAAATTCGCAACAAAAGCTAATCACTCCTCCCACCACTGCACATCTCTCCACCTGCCAAAGTGGCTAAAACTTCTCAATCAACTCGACTTCCTTCAACTCACTACTGGCCACAAACTAATTTTCAAACCAACTTTATGCCCTGCTCTAGCAAACATCTTGCTCTTTTACATCCCCTACAGATCCCTGAGATCTGCACACCAGAATCTCCTCTCTCTATACAAACCTAAACGTCCCGCTGGTCAACTTCTCCTATCTTCCTCCTTAACCAAAAGATGGAACTCCGTCCCTTCTTCTCTTAGACTCCCTGAAAACTATGAATACTTTAAAAACTCAGCTTCATTCCTACCTTGCCCAGCATTGGAAATGTAACTGTATTCTCCCTACTTAACCTGCTTAAACTCATCTATGCTCACCTCCTCATACAACTTCACTACATACTCATCCACACCAGGCTGCTCTCCTAAACAGCTGCTTCTCTACATATTTCTCCACCCTATGCTGTCCTCCTAAACAGCTACCTCACTCTAAATCTAAAGACCTCCTATACTTGTGTTTCCCTCTAACTCAAATGTTTTTTCTACTTTAGGCATTTCTACCTTAAATGTATATATAATTTAAATACTGTATATAGTCCTTGACCTCATCCCCCCTTATTGAGAACAATTAGTCTTTATTACCTATACTAGCTGATATTGTTTAACTATGGCATTCACACCTTCCTTGTGTGAACTCCACTTTTATTATCACTCGACCCCCTCTCTAAGAATACTCCAGAAACTATAATCTATGCTCTATTAACAATGTACTTCCCACCCTTATCTCTTCCATTTTTGCTAAAACTTAAATATACTACAACCTTCAAATTTCTATCTTTCATCTAATAACGGTTTTAGCTATAATTGTGAACTCTTAACAGAGTAAACGCTATTCTCTTGCCTCTACCAACTTAATTATTATATAAATATTTCTCCAAACAACTTTGTAAATATGTTTAAGAATTGTCTTGCCATTATGCATTTGTACTTTTTCACATTACTTTGTATAATTTCTTTTTTGGTTACTTGTATGTAATATGGAGCTTTTCTCCCCTGGCCTCCACTGAAAATGGGCTCTTTGATCCCAGTGGACCTCCCTGCTAATCAAACTGGAAATAAATGTTAAAGCTAAATTACTGGATGCTCCCTTAAACCAAGACTGCCTTTTTGGCAACAAAGCAGAAGAAGTTTTCAAAAGGATGGAGGAAAATGCTAAATCTGTGCAAACTGTTAGATTTCCTACAAGTACAGCCTCCCAGATTCAGTAGGCATTGGCCTTCAAAGAACTGGTCCTTTCCAGTCCCTTCCAGGCCTTCTCAGTCTAAACCCAGGAACAGCAGACCACCAAGGCTAACGGTCTCAGGCTATGCACAGATCTAAGCAGTGGGGGGCTCTCTTCCAAAGCAGGGAGTAGTAAGCCACCCCCTCTGGAAAAATGGCACAATGAACCCTTCCAAACCCTGCTCAACTACCTGCTCCCTTAGGAGGAAAGCTCGCCCTGCATGCAAAAAACTGAGAACTCATTACCCATGACAAATGGGTTTTGAACATAGTTTCCCAAAGATACATATTCCACTTCCACACACTACCCAACCCCAAATGGTTGGCCAAACCTACCCCCAAATAAATGGGCAGAGGCCCAACAGCAGGTTCTCTCTCTTCTCAGTATCAGGACTATTCAACCTGTCCCAGCCGAACCAAGGACACAAGGTTTTTATTCAAGACTTTTTCTGGTACCAAGAAAAGACAACTCCTGGCATCCTATCCTGGACCTCTCTATTCTCAACACCTTTCTGGTGGTTCCAAAATTCAAAGTGCTAACTCTTCAACAGCTTCTTTCTATGCTAGCCAAGGATACCTGGCTGGCAACCCTAGACTTAAAGGAAGCTTAACTGCACATCCCAATAAGAGGTTCCTGCAGAGGCCATAGCTGCGTTTCAGGGTGGGCTCCATGCACTTTCAGTTCTTTGCACTTCCCTTTTGCTCATCTACTTTGCCCAGGGTGTTCACAAAGTGTCTAGCTTTAGCCATTGCATTTTGCAGGCAGAGAAATATTCAAATTTACCCATACTTGGACGATTGTCTGATTCAGGCAGAAAGCCAGGACTTGCTATTGCAAAACCTGGAATTCCTAAAGAAACTTCTAACCTCACTGGGGTACACTATCAACAAAAAGAAATCTCACCTAGTACCCTGCCAACAGATTGTATTCCTAGGAGCAAGCTTGAACACAACTTACCAGATGGCATTCCTCACTCCGGAGAAACAAGTTTATTTGACAACCTACTTCAAACTATTGGCCTAAAAACCCCAGCTATCTGCAATGAAAATACTGCAAGGTCTGGGGTTCATGGCCTCTTGCATTCTACTAATTCCATAAGCAAGACTGCATATGAGAAAATTCCAATGGTATCTAAAAAGCATATGGTGTCAACATTCTCAGGACCTGGAAACAATGATTCCTATCATTCCTTGTATAAGGACAGAGTTCCTTTGGTGGGCAGAGGCCTGCTTACCACAACAATCCCTTTCACTCTACCCCCTGCCGCCCAAACCCTAACAACAGATGCATCAGACTATGCATGGGGGTTCACATGGCAGGGCAGTGCATTCAGGGCAAATGGAACCTGATACAGATGCACCTGCATATCAGTCAAAAAGAAATGTTAGCTGTACAGAATACTCTGAAAGCCTTCAAAGACCGTACTGTTCCAAGACAACTTTTGGTAAATACAGACAACACCACAGTTATGTGGTACATAAGCAGGGGGGAACCCACTCGTACCCTCTCTGCAGACTAGCCATGGCTCTGTGGAACACAGCCTTGAGCTACCAAGTACACCTACAAGCACAATTCCTGCCAGGCAAACTAATAAATTCACTGGCAGATGACTTGAGCAGAAATCTCATGGACCCACATGAATGGAAACTAGAACCCAAAATATTCAGCCTCTTGAAGAACAAATGGGGGACTCCAGAGGTAGACTTGTTTGCCTCCCCTCAGAACTACCAATTGAACAAATTCTGCGCAAGAACTCCCCGCAGTCAAGCTTGGAAAGTGGATGCCCTGTCCTTTACCTGGGAAAGCCTCTCAGTTTATGCCTTTCCCCCTCTGCCTCTCCTCTCAAAGGTTCTACTAAAGATCAAACAGGAAAAGCCAAGGACAATACTGATTGCACCAGACTGGCCACACTAGCAGTGGTACCTCCTCTTGCATAATATGACACTGCTACAACCATGGCACCTGCCTCAGACCCCTTCCTTGCTGTCCCAGCAGGCGGGCCAGATTCTGCATCCTCTGCTTCAAACCCTGAACCTTGCAGCCTGGCTAATTCCTTGAGTTCTCCTCCAGCATCCCTCAGCAAGCAGGTGTTGGATGTCATTCTGGAGGCAAGGAGGGCCAAGTACTAGAAAATCCTATGCTGAAAAGTGGAAAAGATACTGTTCCTGGAGCCAGGCTCAGGGGATGGGCACAGAGGTGCCCAGCTTACCCTCATATTCTAGAGTACTTAACAGAAATGCATCATAATGGCCTTTCCTTCTCGTCAATTAAAATTCATGTCTCTGCCATTTCAGCACATTATAATACTGAGCCACTCCTCTTCTCTCACCCCTTGCTAAAACAATTCCTTAGAGGGGCCAAACATTTAAGACCCCCCCCCCCCCTTAGGAGAGCTCCCACTCCAGCCTGGGACCTTAACTTTGTATTGGAGTAGCTCACTCTTCCCCCCTTTGAGCCAGCTGCTACAGCACAGTTAAAATTCCTTTCTTGAAAACAGCCTTCCTTCTAGCCATCACTTCAGCAAGAAGAGTGTCTGAATTACAGGCTCTCATGGCAGCGGAACCCTTCATTATCTTCCATGTGGACAGGGTTTCCCACAGGACTAATCCTTCCATTATGCCCAAGGTGGTGTCTAGTGTGGCCCTAAATCAGTCCATTCATTTGCCTACTTTTTTCCCTAATCCACAAAACAAAGGGGAACGAATATTGCACTCTGGACGTACACAGACAACTCAGATTCTGTTTGGACAGGACTAAGCCTGTCAGAAAATCTGAACAGCTGCTAGTTGGCTTTGCTGCAGGGGCAGAGGGGAAGGCCATTTTAAAGCAAACCATTTCCAGATGGATAGCATATTGCATTCATTTCTGCTACAAGCACCGTGGAAAACCCTACCCCACAGGGGGATAAGATCACATTCTACCAGGGCTGCATCTATCTCTGCGGCATTTCTCAGAGGAGTCCCTTCCAGGGACATCCTAGAAGCTGCTACCTGGAGCTCTGTACATACCTTCACCAAGCATTACCACATGCCTATTTTTTCTAAATCCAGAGCTGGATTTGCCACTGCAGTCTTGCAGGGCTTAATAGCTGGCCCTAATGCTCTTTAACTTCCTCCTCCCTTCCTTAGCCTTGGGAATCAACCCAGAAAGGCTCATCCAGACTCTGCTACACTTTGCTGTGAAGGAAAGGTTAGTTTGCTGTTATTTTTTGTATTACTGTATTGCCTTTCTATATTTTGAATACTGTAGTTTGTTTTCTTTACCTTGTGTTTTGCTTGCATTCTGTTTTAACAGCATATTAAAACTTCAAAAGAGACCACAGCTCTCTCTGTTCTGAGTCGGGCAGAAATAAGAACTGATTAATTAAGGACTCAACTGTCTTTCTAGTTGCCTGCCTCTTACGTTAATCTGACCATATATCTCATTTCTCTCTACTTTCACTGGCTTATGTGAGTAATCACAAAATCATCACTTTTGAAATCCCACCCCTTCAATTATTTAAATTTATTGGCCATCCTACAGTATTTCATAGTACCAAAATACAAAAGTGACCACCCCTTTCAGTCCATCTTGCTGTTTTAAAAATAGTAACTCTCCACTAAACCTTAACTTTTTAAACAGGTAAAACCCAAGTTACCTACTTTCACATCTAACTTCTCTAGTGCACACTGCAGAGTGCATTCTTTTCAATCTTACCTTTAAGCATCCCTGTGACTAGCACTTTCTCTAATACCTGCTGGAAAGCAAAACACTGAACTCTCCTTGTTAACAAGGAGAAATTAATAGGAGGCACTAAACAGCCTATAATTGCAAAGTACCTTGCTAAGGAAACCGCTCCTATACTTTACAAAGAGAAAAAAAAAGCCCCAAACCAGGCATGTCCAAGGGTCAGCTTCCGGTGATTTCTCCTGTCCACCTGGTGAATCTGGGCATACTGGGGCAATGCAGCAATTGCCTCGTAAACAGACAACCCTCTCCTACCACCCAACACTACAACCTGTGAGAGATGCACTTATATAGCCAAAATGGAAGCAAAGCTCTCTCCACCCAAGATTGTGCTAAACAGTCAAGAGGAGAAGGTTAACACCCACACTACACCTCAAGCAACACATAGTCCTCCTAAACCCGCACCACCAACACCCACATATAGCAACACTAAATCCACATATGCAGAGGCCCTTAACTGTAACCTGCCCAAGCAACAAAGACCTCTGAAGCTGAAACGCAAACAAACACCAATCACAACCAATGTGTCACATAGTTCACAACACCAGTGTGCCACCCAGCAACAGCCCCTAAGGCAAGACAATGTACCTAACACTTTAGTCATAGGTGACTCTATAGTCCGGCACACTGATGTCCCTCTCACCAGGTTGAATAAGGAGAAAATTACAGTCAGCTGCCTGTCGGGTGCCAGGATCCGCCACATAACGCATGCACTCAAGTCACTCCACAACAAGTACAAATATGACTCTGTCATTGTCCATGTTGGAGTGAATGACTTGAGACTCACCTCCCTGGACTACATGAAAAGAGACATGGAAGAGCTCTCGGATCATGTGGCCCAGGCAGGTATGACCCTAGCCCTGAGTAGCATCCTGCCTTCGCCCAGAATGATACCACAATATAAGGATAAAATGATTGACTTCAACAATTGGCTAAGCTTATGGTGTCATTCAAAGGGGATCCAGTATCTGTCTGCCTGGGATGACATGATTGACAGACCACGATGCTTTGCCAGAGATGGTCTGCACCTGTCGCCCCTGGGATTCGGGTTACTGGCTAAGGCTCTTGCCACCCCTATAGTGCCTTTTTTAGGCAAACTTCAAAGGACAAAACCACCACCATAACAGGTACAAGCATGCAAAATCTGAAGGTAATGCTACTCAATGCTAGAAGTCTAAACCTCAAAATGCACTCTCGAGGCACTCCTAAAAATGGAGAACATTGATATCTGTGCAGTAACTGAGACCTGGTTCAAGGCTCCAGAGAGCACCCCTGCAATACCAGGCTACAACTCTTACCACACTTTTCGACCACCAAACCAGGACCAAAACACTAAAGGTGGAGGAGTGTCAATATTCACCAAGGATATTCACACCACCAGTCTAGTTGGCCAACACAATGTGTCTGAAATTCTCCAAGTGCAACTAACACTAGGTAAGACTGCAATCCAAATTGTAGCTTGCTACAGATCCCCCATCATACCCCAAGATTCTCACTACACCTTTCTAAACATACTGGAAAATATTAAGATAGAACCAAACACCCTAATACTGGGTGATTTTAACTACCCTGCCATTAACTGGGAAAACTACTCATGTCCCAACACCTTTGCGCAACGGTTCTTGGAATTCATAAACTCCAACGCCCTGGATCAACTAATCCATAGTCCCACCAGGGGCTCCAATATCCTAGACCTGGTCATTACCAACATGGGAAATCAATGCTCCATACCAATGTTCACCCCCTCGTTAGTCAGGTCTGACCATAAGCTAATCACCCTTAACATCCACATCCCACCCCCACCCCCCAGTAAAGAAACCACCATAAAAAAACTTCTCTAAAGCCAACTTCATGCTACTCAAGTCAGAAGTGACAAACTTCATGACACCCATGCAGACGGGAACTGAAAGTTCAACTGCTGAATCCTACACATGCATGAATCGTGCCATCCCAAATAGAACCAAAATGCTCTCATCCAAAAAAAGGAAGCCAATCTGGTGGCCCCCTGCCATAAACAAACTTTACAACAAAAGGAAGAAAATTTTGCAGAAAAGAGGAAAATCCCAGGATGCAAAAAACTCCCTTACTAGCCTCAGTAAGAAACTGAGATGCCTCATAAAATCCTCCAAAGCTAGTTACGAAAATAAAATTGCCAAAGATTCCAAAGACAACCACAAAGCATTCTATAATTATGTCAAGAATCTAAATGGCAATGCTCAGATCTGCTCTGAGCTAAAACAGAATGGCATTAAATATACTGATCCGAAGGATATTGCCAATATCCTGGCAGGTCAATTCAGTGCCAACTTCACCCCACTCACCCCCTAAATGGCCCATCTCAATACCGGAAGATTGCCAAATTCCAGTAATGGCCACACAGGTACAAAACGCACTCTCTAAAGCCAAGAATACAGCATCCATGGGACCAGATGACATCCCGGGCTGTGTACTACATGAACTACAATATGAACTGGCACCTCACCTAAGTGTCATGTTTAATCATAGCCTCACCTCAGGTTTCATGCCCACTGAGTGGCGCAGAGCTACAGTTATCCCAATCCACAAGGGGGGAATCCACCTTGGATCCCGGAAACTACCGTCCCATCAGCCTGACAAGCCTTATCTGCAAGGCCATGGAGCGTATTATCATGGAACTTATAAACAAAGACATTGGCAACCTTCAAACACTGGACCCCACCCAGTTTGGGTTTGTCAAGGGCCGATCTTGTCTCCTGAACCTGATTGACTTCTTTGAATCAGTCTCCAGAGCCATGGACAAGGGTAAGGTGGTCCACACAGCCTATCTAGACCTTGCCAAGGCCTTTGACACCATCCCCCACTCTGGAATCATAGATAAACTTACTAAGTTGGGCATTAATCCTTATGTCGCCCAATGGGTTGCTAAATGGCTTACTGATAGAACTCACACTGTAAAAGTAGCCGACTCCAAATCCAGCTCCAGACAAGTGACAAGTGGAGTACCTCAGGGTTCAGTCCTGGGGCTGCTCTTGTTTGACATCTACTTCTCTGAAGTACAGGTCAACACTAAGGGACTCTGGCTAACAAAGTTTGCAGATGACTGCAAACTGGGAGCCATTATTGAATCCCCAAATGATGTGGATACTCTACAAAAGGGCCTTACTGAAACAGATACTTGGTGCCAGAGCCATGGGCTCAAGCTCAATGCCAAGAAATGTATTATCCCCTTTGGGAAAAAACATGTATCCATGAATTACCATATAGGTGGCAGTACACTAAACACAGAAAGTGTTATAAGAGACTTAGGGACACAGGTGGACAGTGGTCTCACCTTCGATAACCACATCGCCACAACAGTCAGGAAATCCTTCTATGTGGCACACCTCATCACAAAGGGCTTTTCATCCAGAAAAAAGGAGGTCATTGTCCCACTGTACTCATCCCTCATTAGACCCATTATAGAATACAATGCCCCATTTGGTATGTACCTCTCAAGACATCTGCAACAACTGGAAAGGCCTCAGAAATACCTCACTAAAAGAATCACAGGCCTAAAGCAGATGCCCTATGCTGACCGCCTTAAACTCCAGCTATACTCTGTCGCATATCGTCTACTCAGAGGCGATCTCTGCTTAACATACAAGGCCATGTCAAACCCAGAGCTGCTGGACATGCTACACTTAAAGAAATCCCAATCCCTCAGAGCTACACGCTCCAGAGATCTAAACCTTGTTATCACAATAAACAAAACATGTTGGAGGGATAGGTTCCTGACCCAGAGACTCCCCAGACTCTGGAATAGATTGCCCATACATGTCAAGCAGAGTGCCTCTTTGGACCTCTTCAAGAGGAACTTTGACGATTGGATGGGAGAAAGGAAATTCACCCCAGGGATCACGTCAGTCGCCCTGCTAGACAGTGGTCCAGGAAAGTAAATAATGTGGGAAGAAATAGCCAGGGAATTGTTATGGCTAGGCTTGTATAGGCCCTAGGGCTGATAGCCTAGTACCAACCTATGAATGTGATGACTGCAGCAGTGAAACACGAAGAACATAGTACAGTTGTGTACACTTACCATAAATATAGATGTTCAAGTGTATTCACTGTTGCAGTCCTGTTTACCCTCTCTAGATGTTTTGTCTAGTTTTTCCATCTCTGACCTCAAGGACTTTAGTACAATTCTGACTTCAAGATGGCTGCACACTGATCAACAACCAAATTTCAGCTCTCACAATATGAAAAAAGAAAATGATAAGGGCAAGTGATTTTGCTAATTTTAGTAAAATTCAGTTAATGGCTAGTAAGTAGAGTGCCTGGATGCCAGGAAAGAAGAAAGTTAGCCTGAAAACAGTCAACTAGAATTATGAAGAGAAAACTCTGACTGGGAAGAATCCTGCAGCTGTTCAGCAAAAAGTAGATCTGATGTCCTTTTCATTCCTCCTCACTGATGGGTCTTGGATCTGATATTGGATCTGACTTGGCCTCTTTCCAAAACTTAGGATCCGAGTCTCGAGCTCTTCCCTTTACCATAATGCACCACACCTTCCTCAACTCCCCAGATCTTGTTTGCCGTACACTGCACCCAGACGTGGTTTCAGTCTTGCTAGTAGTGTTGGTGTTTTTTGACAGATAAGTGAGAAATTTGTTTTATTGGTCGTTAGTCTAATTCTTTATTTTTCTCCATTTCACCTCCCTCTTTATAGTTTGCAAAGCGTCAGGGACTTTAGAATTCCCTTTCTTCTTTTGTGCTGTTGGCACTTTCCTGTCTGAGCCAAAGAAGCTTCCTTCCTTGGCTCGAACTTTATCCCTGACTAGCACTGCTCTATTTTGGTCAGATCAGAGCGGGTTCTGGATCAGAGATGTTGGCACTAACTCTGGAGGGTTGACTTTGGCTCCGATTTTGTTAGAGCCATTGCTTCCCTTTGGGGCTTCAACCTTTGACAACTCAGGAATGGTTTTGTCAGGAGGCCTTGGTTCCATGGGGTGGTTCTGCTCACTCTCCTCTAATAACTTAGGTTCTGAGGGGAGAGAGGGGGCTCCCTGTGCCCACTGGCCTTCCAGGTTGCAGAGAGGGATTTCTTGAGGTTTAGAGAGTTGTTCCCTCACACCCAAGGACTGCCCCCTTCCTTCATCGGATTTGAGCAGTGAGCAAGTCGTTCTTGTCCTAGGTCAGCCTGTCCCAAGGAGCCTCCAGACTACTTCCCCAGACAAAGTCCCCCTGTCTTCCAGTACCTCCCTGGAACACCCCATGAAGGAGGTCCGTCAAAAGAAAAAGTGTAAAAGGAGGCACATGGACTCCCTTATGGGAGTCCCTTACAGAGGATAAAAATTTCGATAAGGGAGAAGGATCTCCCCGATCACCACTGGAGGAAGTCTCTTTTGGAGACATCCTAGAACTCCTGTGTCAGAAAGGTGGATAGTCTGCCCAACCTCTTCCTAAGGAATCTGTGGTGTCCTATTCCATTGTTGCAATATTCTTACTGTGGGATCTTCTGCCTCAGGAGACCCGAACATTGGCTCCTATGCAAAAGCTTAGGCCTGGTTGCTGCCAGTGTGTGGGATGTCAATGCAGGGCCGTAAACCAGGGGCCTTAAATGTGATGTCTTAACACGCAGACCTCAGAACTTCTCTGCCACCTTTAAACATCAGATCAATTGCTTCGCTCCGTTTTCTTCAAGATGTCTAAAGATAAGTACCCCGTTGGGGAAACCTTTATTTTTGCTTGAGCTTTGGTTGTTGCTTGATTTGTTAGCTGATGTGTGCTAGAAAGTGGAAATGTAGATGCGAATGTCAAATTCTGCACAAAGATACCCACGAAATTTGTTCGTTTAGGCTGGGAACATTAACTACACCACCTGTAGCATCTGCCAGTCGTTCGTACTGAAAACCTTACATAGTCGTTTGACAGCCCCATGTCTGTACCTCGAGAACCAGAGGTTAAAATGATTAGCCCTGCATATGGATCCAGTGTCTGCTGTCGAGGCGGAGCCACCTAAAAAGAAGGCCAAGGTTGCAAGGCCTGCCACTTCTGCCCGTCCGTTGTCGGACGTCCAGCCAGCCACCAATATAGGGGTTGAGAGACGTCCGCTGGAACAGTCATCTTCAGTAACTACCCTCAGGAACGCCGCTCCGGAAGCACTGGTAGACATGTCCTCAGAGGTTGTTCTGACATCGGCTACGGCCGAGGTAGGGGGGGGAACCAGGCTTCACCAGACACCTATCTACTGTCTATGAATCCAAAACTTCACTTACAGGCCAGATCCATGAAACTAGGCCCCTCTGTATCTGCTAAATCAACTCTTCTGAAAGGGAAGCAAAAAACTAAACACTTGTCTGCTTCCTCTGAGGAGCAACCTGACTGACACTCCTTCTCCCAGTCCTTGCTGCAGGCCTTTATGGCCCTTAGGCCTTCAGCATCCACAGCTGCCTCATTGCCTGTCCTCAGCCCCAGGCCAGCCTCAGCTGCCTCATTGCCTGTCCTCAACCTCAGCTGTCTCCATCCCTCCTACCCACATTCAAGACGACTCCTCTGATGAGTCTGTCACCTACTGTTCTCAAATAGCTTCCCCTTTGGACTATTACTCCCCAGATGAAGACTCCCTTGAGGGAGACCCCCCCTCCCCCACGGACATTACCTTTGGGGAAACGATTACTAAAATGAGGAAGTACTTCAAGTGACATGCTGCTTAAATGATAGACGTCCACAAAATGTATTTTGAGTTGCTCCAGGTGGAATCACCCTCCCCACGGCTATCCCTCCCGTGATTCCATTCTACCTGGTTGCTTTTGCATCAACTTCTAAGATATCAGAATCACAACTTCCAGCTCCCAAGAGACCTGACCTTTTTTATAAGGTCTCTGATGAGCACAAATCCCTGATAAAGCCCCCTTTGGCAGATCCTGCAGTTATTGCAGTGGCCTCTGACAAACTGTCCAGACTCGTACCTTCTTCCTCCCTCTTACCATCAGACAAGGACAGCAAGGTCACAGACAGGCTGGGGAAAAAGATGTGTACCTCTTCCACACTAGCCTTTAGGGCAATCGGTTACCAGGGCCACATGGTAAAATATGCCCTAGATTTGGTTTTACAGGCTTCCTCCTTACTCACCTCCTTGCATTAGATTCTGTTCTGTGCGGATACTCTTGGATTAGGCTACAAGCCCCTGCCTGAAGATTTTAAAACCAAGATGTTGGACCCACCAGTGGACAACAAATTCCTGTTTGGCAGTCTGCTGAACTGTTGAAAAGCCTCCAGGAAAAAAGTAAGGAGCTCCATGACCTAAAACACTTACTTACTGGTCTCTCTAGTTCCTAAATTTTACAAGAATTACCCTGCAAAAACTTCCTTTGTCAGGAGAGCCCCTGCTCCAACCACCTCAGCCACTTCTAGACACAGAAAAGGGTCCAGGAAGACACCCTCCCCAAGGGCAACTCCCTCTCAGCTTTTCAAGATAGGAACAGTAATGCGTGACTACCTCAGCCACCTTCCCCTATCATCCCGCCTCTCTCACTGTCTTCCCCCCTGGAAAAGTCACTTCAGACCTCTGGGTTCTGGCAGTAGTGGAAAAAGGATACTTCATGTCATGGAAGGAAAAACCTATACCACTAGGCTTCCCTTCCCTCCAAAGAACCAACTTCATCTAATCCCTCAAGTTATCCAAGACCTTCCTGCCCAGGGGACCATAGAGCCTGTCCCTCCAGGCCAAGAAGGGAGAGGGTTTTACTCCAGATAATTCCTGGTGTCAAAAAAGGATGGCCTTTGGAGGCCCATCCTAGACCTATCCTTCCCAAACCTCTTTCTAAAGGTCCCCTCCTTCAGAGTGCTATCACTTCAAAACTTTTTCCCACTATTGCCACCCAAAGCTTTAATCGCTACTTTGGTCCTGAAGGAGGTATACCTCCACATCCCAATCCACAGGAAGTATCTGCACTTTACTGGGCCCTCTTCACACGTACAATTTGCTGCCCTGCCCTTTGGCTTATCCACTGCTCCAATGGTCTTCACAAGGTGTCTAGCCCTAGCAATAGCCTACTGCAGAACAAAGGGCATTCAAATCTACCCCTACCTAGATATCCTCGTCCTAGCAGAATGGGAAATCGCCCTCAGAAATCATCTCTTCTCCATGCCCCTGCTCCAGAGGTTGGGATTCACCCTCAACCTAGCAAAATCATCCCTCTCTCCAGCGTAGGACAAAATTTTCCTGGGCTGCAGAATAAGGATCAACTTTGACGAAGGCCTTCCTCCCTCAGGACAAGGTGTCCTCCCTAGTCAGCCACTTCCAGGACCTCCTGTGGGTCAGCCATCTATCAGACAGGCAGTTCATGTGCCTCCTAGACCTCATGGCAGCCACAATTCCTATGCTGACTCTTACTAGGTTACACATCAGGAAGTTCCAGTGATACCTGAAAAATGTGTGGTCACAACACAGCCACCCCCTGCACTTTCAGGTACCCCTCTTGCCATGCCTGAAAACGGAACTGAGGTGGTGGATCCAGCAAGTGCAACAAAACCCAGGCTTACCCCTGCAACTCGCCACACCAATACAATCCATGCACACAGATGCCTCCGATCTAGGCTGGGGAGCAACTATGAATGGCCTCAAGGTGCAGGCCATATGGGAGCCCTCCCTCCAGAAAAAGCATATCAACATAAGGGAGATGACGGCAGTGCACCTAGCACTGCAGGCCTTTCTCCCCCTCATGCAGCCTGGACCCTTACAAATCTTCACAGACAACACAAATGTGATGTGGTACATCAACAAAAGGGGGGGCAGGTCTTACCTACTCTGCAGGCTAGCAGTGCAGGCATGGGAATTTAACCTCTCAGAACAGCGTATCACTCCAGGCAGTTTATATTCAATCCCAGGACATCATTCTCTCTATCACGAGTGGATATTGCACAGAGATGTGTTCTTAGATATTGTCCACCAGTGGGGCACACCTGAATAGATCTGTTTGCCTCCCCCCCAGTACAGACAATTACAACTTTTCTGTGCCAAGGATTCCTCCCCACTAGCTTGGAAGGTGGACGCCTTCACCATCTCTTAGAAGGCACTGTTCCTTTATGCCTTCTCTCCCTTCCCGCTCATTCAGAAAGTCCTAAAAATCAGGAGGGACAAGCCAAAAATTCCTGCTGGTGACCCCCTGTTGGCCAAGGCAGCATTGGTTCTCCCATCTTCAATCTCTTGCCAAGGGCAATCACCACAAGTCACCTCACAAGGTGGGCCTGCTCACACAACAGAAGTGATCTCTCATTCACCCACACCTGGAGATGCTCTGCTTAACCCTCTGGGTGGTAAACTTCTGATCCCTTCAGACACCGCTAAACTGAGGACGTGCTCTCTATCCTGCAGGAGGCCAGGAAACCCAATACCAGGAGGTCATTTGTTTCCAAATGGAAAAGGTTCTCCAGTTAGTGTCTCCAAAGGCACGGGATCCCTTCCAAATGGATGTTCCTCTAGTCTCAGCCTGTGTGTGAGCTCATAAAATCAGACCTGTCATATTCATCAGTGAAGGTCCACTTATCCATCATTTCTGCCTGCTTACCTCTGGACCCACCTCTACTTTACAGATTGGATGTCAAACTGTTTCTAAAAGGGGTTATCCACATTAGGCCACCAAAGAAACATATCCCTCCACCTTGGGACCTAAACTATGTACTAGAAAAACCTCACAATTGCTCCCTTTGAGCCAGCTAGCTCTGCCTCTGCAGATGTGCACATGGAAACTGTCCTACTAGTAGCCCTTACCTCAGCCAGAAGGGATTTCAAAATTACAAGCACTAATGGCATTCCCACCCTGCACAATCTTCGCACCAGCCCCTCCTCCATGCCCAAAGTGGTCAAGGAGCTGTCACTCAGTCTGTTCACTTACCCACCTTCTTTCCTTCCCCAAAGAATGACCGTGAGAGAATAGTCCACTCCCTTGATGTCCACAGGTAATTGACGTTCTGTTTGGACAAAACCAAAGCTGTCAAAGTCCAGTTAGCTCTTTGTATCCTTCCACCCCAGGGCAAGGCGGTGACCAAACTATCACTTTCTGCTATTCCTACCATGGAAAGCAATTACCTCATGGGGACAGGGCACGCACTACAAGAGCTGTGGCTTCTTCTGGGGCCTTCCTCAAAGGCCTGGGCACAACTTCCATTCTTGAGACAGCCACATAGTCCTCTGTACATACCTTCACAAAACATTACAAATTGGACCATATCTTCAGAGCCAGAACAGGATTTGCAAGGCCAATCCTGCAGGGATTTCTGGAATCTGCATCATCTTCCACCATCCGTCGTCGTACTTGAGCTGTGGTACTCTCCCACAGTAAGAATACTGCAACATGGGAGGAGAAGGACATAGAATAGTTGTGTAAAAATCTTACAATAACCATTGATGTTCTTCTCGTCCATGTCGCAGTATTCCTTCCCACCCACCTATCCCCCTCTAGACAGCGTAATTTGGTACTACTTAGACTATTTTCCAGCTGGGCAATCAGTTCTGAGGTCTGTGCATACAGACATCACATTTAAGGCCCATGGTTTATGGCCCTGCGTGTGACGTCCCACGCAGTGGCAGCAACCAGGCTTAACCTTTTGCATAGGAGCTGACATTTGGGTCACCTGAGGCGGAGGATCCCACAGTAAGAATGCTGCAACATGGAAGAGAAGTGCATCTATGGTTATGGTAAAATTTACACAACTGTTCTTTCCTGGAGGCTTTCGGGACAGGGCCCATCTATGTCCTGTGTGACTCCCCCAGCAGATGAGCTTATTAGTCTAGTCTCCCACCGGGCCTGGAAGGAACAGGACACAGTCAAGCCTATTCCCAAGCTCCCCAATAGGTTCTTGCATCCGCCATCAGATCATACACATTGGAATAAAAGTGTTAATGTAGATGCCATTGTCATTGCAGCAGCCACTAAGAAGGAACTAGCAGAGCTCCAATGTCCATCCACCCAACAAGGAGTTTAGAGCGTTGGACAGACATGGAAAGAGCATTTACACCTCAGTTACTTTCTCATTGAGGTTATTGAACTACTGGACGCACTTCACCTGTCTGCAGAGAGACCTGATTAAGGGATTATCTAACTCTTTTGCAGAGACCATATCGAAGGAGGACTTGAAAAAGGTTTCTCCCCAACTGGCTACTCTTTCTTCCCTTACTAATTCCTCGATGAAGTTGATTTTGCATGCAGTGGAATGCACCTCACAAGCAGCCAGTACAGGCTTTAGGAGACGTGCCTGCATGTGGCTTTGTGACTTTGAGGAATCTGTAAAGGCATCTTTTATTAATGCCCCCTTCGATGGGTCCTCCTTATTTGGATGTTCTGTGAAAGAGACACTAACCCACAGCGAGCAAGAAGGAAAGACGTCGTCTGCCATAGGGATAATGTTTTCCACTCCTGAGACGGCCTTTTGCAGGAACCAATGAGGAGGTAAGAAAACATGGTTCAGGAAGTTGCAAAGCTCTTTTCAGGACCCCCGGGGGATACTTCCTCCAGAGGCAGAGTGGGAGGTTTCAATGGCAGGTGCTGCCCTAGAGGCTGGGGGGGATCCACAGAATCAGGGCTAAATGGAACCTTTCCTTGATACCAGCACTCCTGCAGCACTGCCCAACTGTCCGTCTGTGGTGGCAGTCGGAGGTTGTCTATCCCTGAACCTGGATGCCTGGATAAGTGTAACAAACAATATCTGGTTGCTAAATGTTATATCCAGAGGCTATTACATTCCCTTTTCCCCAACTCCTCCAGGTCCAAGGAGTAAACTCCCCAACATTTCACCCAGTCAGAGGGAGTACGCACTACAAGAAGTTCAAAGACTTGTACAAAAAGAGAGTCATCCAAGAGGTCCCGACCTAACAAAGCAAATTTGGAACTTGTACTCGCTTCTTTTTAGTGCCAGAAAACACATGGGACATAAGACCTATTCTGGATCTCAGCAGCGTGAATAGTTTCATCAAGAAGTCAAGTTCCGAATGGTTATGGTTTGGTCCATCCTGCCACTTTTTTTTGCAAGGATGATTGGATATGCTGCATGGATCTTCAGGATGCATACCATCATATCAAGATCAACAGGCAGTCCAGAAGTCATCTGCGCCTTTTGGCTGAGAGCCAATCATTACCTGTTTAGGGCACTGCCCTTTGGACACACCACAGCCCCCCAGGTGTTAACCAAGTGTTTGGCCATTGTAGCTGTTCATCTGAGGCTAAAGGGGATTCCAGGTGTTTCCATAGCTAGACAATTGGCTTTTTACTGCACCAAGGTATCTTTTGCTACAGTCAAGGTACTGTCTAGTGAGAATCTTCAACCACCTGGACATTACGATAAACCTAACAAAATCAAACTCGACATCTGTTCAAAACTAAGAGTTCATAGGAATACAACTGGATTCAACAACACACGTGGCCTCCTTGACAGTACATTGCCTTTTATCTCCGAGACAGCACATTCAAGATTTACTAGATCTCCCACAACCACAGGCGAAGTTGGTTTTACAGGCTCTAGGGTCAATGGCAACTGCAATTTTTTTAGTCCCCTTAGCGAGAGTCTTTGAGAGTTCTCCACTGGGCCGTAAGCGGTTCAGTATTTCATTCTTTGTCACCCACTGTCTACTCCCATAAAACTGTCTCAGATCTGCAGGAATCATCTACAGTGGTTGCTGGAATCACACTACCTGTCTCTGGGCAGAACCTTCTCTCTTCCCCCCTCCATAGCCACAGTGACCACGGATGCTTCCTGATCTGGGTGGAGGGGGGTGCATTTCCTAGGGAAGATGGCAAAGGCATGTGGTGACCTGCAGAGACAAAACTGCATATCAGTATCCTAGAGATGACAGCAGTCGTTCTTATGTTACAAGCATTCCAGGACGTTCTCCCTCCAGGGATGATTGAGATTCACACAGACTACATGTCAGTAGTCTGGTACATCATCAAACAAGGAGGAACCCATTCTTACCCGTTGTGCAGGGAGGCCATGAGAGTTTGGGAATGGGTGATATCTTCAGACAGTTTCCTGGTAAGTCCATTTTGACCCCTCATGAGTGGTCCCTCAACCAATCGGTAACAAATAAGATATTCAGCCACTGTGCCCAACCGTGTTGCAATCTCTTTGCCTTTCCTCTAAGCTTATTTCCTGCCTTTCTTGTTAAGTGGTACAGACTATATGTAGGCTTCTGAGCCCCCAAGCCCTTCTGTGTTTGAGGGAAGCCTTCTAGCTTGTTTTTTTTTCTTATAACTAGCCAGTTTTCTAGTTTCAGCACTCAAATCTGTTTCTTTGATCTCAGCACTTGTTCAGGAAAAAAAAAAAAAAATTCATCTGCTTTTACTGTACTTGTGTTTCTACCTACTTCTTTTTACTTTTGCATCATCTTAAAATACTCAATTGTATTTATTACTGCTTGGTGTAACTCATTCTAAGCCTTTTGGTTTAAACACTTGGGCTTCGGACCAGTTAGTTGTTTTGCACTGAGAGGGTTTGTGGTCTGCACTGTTGTGGCAGAACAGGTAGCTTACATCCTTCTAGGTTGAGAACTGCTGATTGAGGGCTCAGTGTCTGTTATTCTAAAAGTGTATTAATTCTGGTTTAAGCACTTGGACTTTCAAGCCAGTTATTTTACATTAAGAGGGTTTGTGGTCTGCACTCTTGTGGGAGGAGAGGCTGGACTCTGCCCTTCTGAGCTGGGAATTTCTGGTTAAAGGCTTATAGTGCATGCATATCTGAACTGTTTCTTACTGAAGTTGGTGCGCCTTGTTTGCTGTGGCATAGACTGGATTCGGGCCTGCTGGATCTAGCTTTGTTTGTGTAACTTGAGCACTAATCCAGACATTCTCTAAAGTATTCAATGGTATTTATTACTGCTTGGTTGTAACTTGATTAAAGTGTAGCTATCATTCAAGTCTTTTGGATTAAGCACTTGGGCTTCAGACCAGTTGTTTTACATTAGGAAGGTTTGTGGCAAGCACTGTGGTGGCAGGACAGGTAGCTTTCATCCTTCTAAGTTGGGAACTGCTGATTGAGAGCCCGGTGTCCAAGTGTATTAGTTCTGGTTTAGGCACTTGGGCTTCAGGCCAGTTATTTTACATTAAGAAGGTTTGTGGTCTGCACTCTTGTGGGAGAAGAGGCTGGACTCTGCCCTTCTGAGCTGGGAATTTCTGGTTAAAGGTTTATAGTGCCTGAATATTTGAACTGTATCTTACTGAAATTGGTACACCTTGTTTGCTCTAGCATAGACTAGATCCAGGCCTGCTGAATCTAGCTTTGTTTATATGCTTGTTGTTTGTTTGCTTATTTCCCTGGAAGCTAATTCCACCTAATACGCATAACTTCTCAGCTTCTGTGTATCACTAGTGATATCTGTATTGCTTACTGTACTTATTTCCTTGTTTCACTTGAAAGAAAGTTACTGTTTGTCGTTTTTGCATTTAGTTACTTGTAACACATTGCACTCAAGTTACCTGGCACTTGCTCACTAAAGCAATTATATAAGTCAGCACTAAAAATTAAAAGCACTACACCCTCACTCCCCACTGGCCCTTGTTTTCAATTAAGGATTTCCCAATATTATTCTAGCATGTCCAAAGGTCAGTTGTCAATCTCCTCTCCGGTCCAGCTGGTGAATCTGGGAATCTTGAGGCAATGTTATAACTGCCTCATGTACACAGACAACCCTCTCCTCCTCCCACATAACACCAATACTTGCGAGAGATGCAGCTATTTAGCCAAACTGGAGGCTGAGCTCTCTCAACTCAGGACTGGCAAGACCAGACAGGAGGAGAAGGCAACTACACACACCACAAAACCAGCCTCACATAATGCTACCACTCCACTGAATCAAACACATAAACACACAAAGACATACTCGGAGGCTCTGAGTAAAAATTTACCTAAACAGCAGAGGCCTCCAAAGCAGACACCCAAACAACTGCTACCTCAAGACACCCCACAAGCAACACATAAACCACAAAGCAGTGTGCAAAGCAGTCACAGCCCTTAAGGCCAAATACAACACCAAACATACTTGTCATAGGTGACTCCATAGTCAGACACACTGTCGTCCCACACACCAGGCTGAACAAGGAGAGGGTCACAGTAAGCTGCCTATCGGGCGCTAGAATCTGCCACATAACACAAGCACTCGGGTCACTCCACGGCAAGTACAAATATGACACGGTCATTGTCCATGCTGGTGTGAACGACCTGAGACGTACCTCCCTGGACTACATGAAAAGAGACATAGAGGAGCTCTCTGATTATGTAGCCCAGGCAGGTATGACCCTAACCCTGAGCAGTATCCTTCCTTCACCAAGAATGATGCCACAATATAGAGACAAGATGATCAGCTTTAACAATTGGCTTAATGTCTGGTGTCATTCAAAGGGGATCCAGTGTCTGTCTGCCTGGGATGACATGCTTGACAAGCCACGCTGCTTCGCAAGGGCTGGCTTGCATCTGTCACACCTGGTATTCTGGATATTGGCTAAGGCTCTTGCCACCCCATAGTGCCTTTTTAGGCAAGGCTCAAATTCTAAACCTACCACCCTAGAAAACAAAAATGGGAAGAAACTGAGGGTAATGCTGCTCAATGCCAGAAGTCTAAATCACAAAATGCACGCACTCGAGGCCCTTCTCAGTATGGAGAACATCGATGTCTGTGCTGTAACTGAAACCTGGTTCAAGGCTCCTGAGAGCACCCGGCACTATTAGGTTTTACCTCATATCATGCATTCCGGCCCCAAAACCCGGACCACACCACAAAAGGAGGGTGTATCCATATTCATAAAGGATACCCACACCTCCAGGTTGGTGGCAACTCAAGCTTGAAACCATCCAGGTGCAACTAACCATAGGCAAAACTGCTCTACAAATTGTAGCATGCTACAGGCCACCCTCTCAAACTCAGGAACCCCACACAGCCTTCCTGAAGACACTGGAGGGTATAAATGTATCTCCAAACACCATCATATTGGGTGACTTCAACTACCCGAATATAGACTGGGAACATTACTCAAGCCCTAACTTTCTAGCCCAACGGTTCCTGGAGTTCATAAATTCAAATGCCATGGAACAGCTAGTCACTGTTCCCACTTGAGGAGAAAATATACTAGATCTCATTGTCACAAACATGGGGACAAAATGCTCCACACCGGAAGTATATCCCTCATTGGTGAGATCTGATCATAAACTAATCTCACTGGAAATCCACATCCGCCCCACCCCAAACAAAAAGACCATAGTGAAGAACTTCTCTAAAGCAAACTTCACACTACTCAAGACTGGTGTGGTATCCTTCAAGGCCCCTGAGCCAGAGGAAACCACAACCCAAGCTGCGGAAGCCCTTACAAATGTCTTCTATGAACACCTCCAGGACTGCATGGATCAGGCAATCCCAAATAAAACCAAGACTCTTTCCACAAAGGGCAAACGTCCAGTCTGGTGGACCCCAGCCATTAACAAACTTTACAATAAGATGAGAAAGCTATTACATGATAGAACAAAATCCATAAAAGGGAAGTCACCCCTGATCATTATTAGTAAAAAATACGAGCACTCATAAAATCAACTAAGGCCAATTTTGAGAGAAAAATTGCCATGGATTCAAAGGACAATCATAAGGCCTTTTTCAGCTATGTTAGGAACCTGGGTGGAAACTCCCAGATATGCTCAGAATTAGTCCAAAATGATACAAAAATCACTGAACCCACAGACATTGCCAACATACTGGCAGACAGGTTCAGTGCAAACTTCACCCCCCCTCTCCCCCCCTAAAGGAGAGAGAACTATCCCAGCCGAGTGTAGCCTCCCGGACATCTCAAATGCGCAGGTGAAAGCTGCTCTCTCTAAAGCTAAAAACACAGCATCAATGGGACGGATGGTGTCCCCGGCTGTGTGCTACACGAGCTAAATGAGGAATTAAACCCGCACATAAGGCAGCTGTTTAATCTCAGCCTTACCACAGGATACGTGCCCAAGGAGTGGCGTACGGCAACTGTGGTCCCACTCCACAAAGGCGGTGCCTCTACGGACCCTGGTAATTACCGCCCCATAAGCTTAACAAGTCTAGTCTGCAAAGCTATGGAGAGGATCATAATGGAGCTCATAAACAAAGATATAGGGGACTTGCAGACATTGGACCCGACCCAGTTTGGCTTTGTCAAGGGAAGATCATGCCTTTTGAACTTGGTCGACTTCTTGAAACAGTCACCAAGGCCATTGATGAGGGAAAGGCAGTCCATACAGCCTACCTTGACCTTGCAAAGGCTTTCGACACAATACCCCACTCGGGTATTGTAGAAAAACTTACCAGCTTAAATGTAAACCCATATGTCACAAGATGGGTTGCAAACTGGCTTAAGGACAGAACCCACAGGGTTAGAGTTGCTGGCGCTGTGTCAGACTCCAAGCCGGTCACAAGTGGTGTCCCACAGGGCTCGGTCCTTGGCCCCTATTGTTTGGCATCTACTTCTCAGAAGTACAGGCCAACATGGGAGGACTTTGGCTGACAAAGTTTGCAGGCGACTGCAAACTGGGCCATAGTGGAAAATGCATCGGACACGGATATCCTTCAGAAGGGACTCACGGAAACAGATAGCTGGTGCCAGAGCCATGGCCCGAAGTTAAACGCCAAAAATGTATAGTCATACCCTTCGGGAAAAACAAGGTAACCCCAAGCTACCATATAGGTGGCAATCCACTAAGCACAGAAGAGGTTATCAGGGACCTGGGGGCCCAGGTTGACAGTGGCCTTTCTTTTGACACTCACGTTGCTAAAGTGGTTAGAAAGACCTTCTACATTGCCCACCTGATCATGAAGGGATTCACATCCAGATCTAGTGAGGTCATTGTTCCCCTGTACTCTTCACTTATCAGACCAATGATCGAGTACAATGCCCCATTCGGGATGTATCTCACCCGACATCTGCAGCAATTGGAGAGACCCCAAAAGTTCCTCACCAAAAGGATAAAGGGACTCCAAAATCTGTCATATGCTGCCAGATTGAAGAAACTCCAGCTCTATTCAGTCGCATACCGTCTACTCAGAGGTGACATGTGCCTGACATACAAGGCCATGTCCAACCCAGAATTAATGGACATGCTCCACCTCAAAAAATCCAAATCCACCAAAACCACTAGAGCAAGCGACTTAAACCTTAGCACGGATATAAATAGGATGTGCTGGAGGGATAGATTTATCACTCAGAGACTCCCTATGCTGTGGAATAAAATCCCGGTCCATGTGAGGCAGAGCACCTCGCTGACTCTGTTCAAGAGAAATCTAGACCTGTGGATGGGAGATCGTAGGTTTACCCCGGGAATCATCTCTGTGTCACTGCTGGACAGAGGCACAACAAACTAATGGGCACAGTATTTTTTCATATAAGGGGTGGCGTAAGCCACAAAAATTTGGGCTAGGCTTATAAATGCCTTAGGGCAGATAGCCTAGTATAAACCTATGAACCTATGAACCTAAGTGCAACAAGTAAGAAAGTCCAGGCTCATCTCCTCCGTTCATCTTGGCCTCTGAGCACTTGCACTAAAAAGGCCTACAATTGCAAGTGGAAAATCTTCTCTATTTGGGTGTCAAAGGAAAACATTGATCCTTTGTCAGCATCTATTCTCTTTTTTCTTGGCACTCTTTTTTCGAGAAGGAGCTAGTCTCTGTACCGTCAAACTCCAACTGGCTGTCATATCCAGTTTTCATGCTGGGAAGAGAAACTAGTCACTTTTCTCTCTCAAATTAGGCAAGGTTTTCATGAAGAGAGTTTTTCATCTTAGACCTCCAATAAAAGATCCTTCTGCCCTTGAGATCTCATGGTGGGCACTGCAAGGCCTTACCCAGAAGCCTTTTGAACTGGCAGATTCTTGTGAAATAAAATTTCTTTCTTGGAAAATGATCTTCTTAATAGCTATTACTTCCACTAAGAGAATATCTGAGCATCAAGCCTTGTCAGCCAAACCACCTTACATCATTTTTCACAGAGAGAGAGAGTATCCTTAAGTCCTTTTTTCTTGCCTAAGGTGGCAATGGAGTCTATCATTAACTAATCCATTCAGGTATTAATTTTCTTCCCCAATTTTTTGAACCAAGTTGAATACCTTTCACATGTCCTGGATGTTCACAGGCAATTATGTTTCTACCTCCACAGGACAAAGGCTCATAGGAAGTTCGATCAGCTGTTTGTCTCCTTCTCAGCAAGCCGGTCAGGACAGGCAGTTTAGAAAATCACTTTAGCTAAATGGATAATGGACTGCATTTCGTTTGTTTATTCTGAGAAAGGTATAAACTTGCCTTGATCTGGTAAGGTTATTCCACTAGTGCTGTGGCTACTTCATCTGGTTTGTTTTCGAGAGCTCCTATTGATGGTGTGTGCTGCAGTCATTTGGTCTAAGACTCGTAACTTTGTTCCACATTATAGGCTAGATAGTGTTTCTAGGAGCAGGGCATCCTTTTGCCAAACTGTACTCCGGCACATTCTTAAGGACTACCCAGGCTTTCAGTAGCTGGAGACTCTGACCTGTCAGTGAGGAGGAATGAAAAGGACATCAGATTTAGAAGTGATGTACTTATCATTCCTCTTCACATCCCTGCCATCCATCCCCCAGGCTAATGCCTTTGTGAAGTGCTTGGAAGAATTGGGAGCCCATGGGTTCCAGATTTGAGCCTCAAGTAATTTCTTTGTAGTTGTAGTAACCCCTTTCAGTTAAAGGGCAGCAAACTTGATCTGGGGAGTTTAGGAAGGTGTGGTGCGTTATGGGTAGAGGGAGGAGCTTAAGACTCTGATCCTAAGCCTTGAAAAGCAGCCAAGTCAGATCCGATATTGGATCTGAGACCTGTCCGTGAGGTGGAATGAAAATGGACAACATAGATAACCTAGTTATGGTAAGTACATAACTTCTAGTTCAAACTGCAGCTTTGGTACAAGAAAAGGCTTCCAGTAATTTAGAGGAAGAAAAAAAGTCAAATGTGCTTAGTACTTATTAAAATAAATGATACGTTGATGGAGTATGTCAACCCAAATAAGGAAAGGCTGGAAAAAATGGAAGAAGCTTTAAACAGCTATTCAGAATAAGAAAAGTCTCAAAAAATTGAAGCTGTAAACAGCTGTTCAGATTAATTGATAGAATAGATCAGATGTCTGGGGGACTAAAAAGCATGTAGCCCACTTTGTCATTAATGTTTAGAAGGGCACTAAAAGGAAAAAAGTAACCAAGTAAAGCAGTTTGTCCTTGTATAATACATTTCATGATATAATTTGCATGTTCTATAGTAAAGCATTTTCAGTGATGGTTGTATGTGTTCAATACTAAAATAAACCAGTACCTTTTTAGTTTTAGGAACTGTGGACATCACATAAGGGAAGAAAGACTGGATAAAAGCCCCAAGTTAACATGCTGTGATCTTGGGCTGTTGGGCAGGGGGTGGGATGTAAAAGTGCACCAATATATTTTACATATATATATATATATATATATATATATATATATATATATATATATATATATATATATATATATATATATATATATATATATATATAAAATGCATATCTTTGAGATGTTTTCTCAGTTTTGCATAGCTCAAGATCTAGCTGAATGTCCTAAGCTTAATGGCTTAATGTAACATTTTTTGTGGAAGCATGTGGGCAGCTGTTCATTCTGTCATGTTTCCATGGAGAAAAGCTGTCTGTAGGTAGATGCAATAAATCTCGAGCACTGGGCATTGCTTGCTGAGGGAATCATAAAATGAAGATGGTACAAGGTTAAGCAGCTTACTAAAAAACATTTGAAATTATTGGAAGTGAGTAAGAGATAACAGCATTCTTGGTACCTAAATATTTCAAAGCATTTACTAGAACTTTTTCTTAAGACTATAAGTTAGTTTCCTGAAAGCATTACAGGTTGTTGTTTCACACCTGGGAGGAGAATAAAGATAAGAACCAACACCAATTAATGTAAGTAGAAGCACAGGCTATAACATGCGCTTTAATTTTAGGGTAGGTAAAACCTTGCATGCAGCTGTTGATTTAGGATAAGTGTTCCAAGGAGAAGGATTAAACTTCAGTCTGAAGTAGTTAACTTCATTTGATCAGCAATCTGTAGGTTTCGGATCCGATACGGATCTGAGCCGGCAGCATACCAAGCGAAAGATCCGAGCTCCAAGCTCCTCCCCCCTACCCATACTACACTGTAACCTCCTTCCAATCTTCTGATGTAGTTTGCCGCTGCTTCGCCAGCACGGGATTTTTGAGCTCCAGGCAAGTTGTCAGGGTTTTTTCGAAAACGTTGGTCTGTGTGTGCCCCTTTTGATAATTTTAGTAATAATTATTAGTTTATCCCCCTCTACGGTTACTATTTGCGATAATTATTTTTTTTTTGTGTGCTTTGAAAGTGGTTCACTTTCTGTTAGTGTAAGCCCCCTTCCCGCCCCCGTAGTATATGTGTGTGTGTGTGTGTGTGTGTGTGTGTGTGTGTGTGTGTATTCCCTAATATGTCAGAAAGTCAGAAAGTGACTTTCTCTAAGTGCACAGAGTGTGGCCACAAGCTGTCACCAGCCGATGGTCTCACACTGTGTGTAGTTTGCTTGGGGGTGTCCCATTTGTCATCTGGCTGCAAAATCTGTGCGTCCTTCAACCCCTGAGCCCTACGGGATCGCAGGAACAAGTTAATTCTGGCGGGTCTTCTACCCACAAAAATCAACTTCTGCCTCCTGCTGCTGCTTCCTCACCAGCCACGGCTGTGGCTGTCCAGCCTTCAGGCCCTCCTCCCCTGTCCGGGACTCACCCTCCCACCTTACCACAAGGAGAGAGAGAGGCCAAGAAAGAGACAATAAAAGAAAAACACAGGGAAGACAGAGAGACATTCAGAGAAAGAAAAAGATAGAGATAAGGGCCACAAGCGACAGGCCGAGTTGGATCCAACAGCCCCTCCTGCTAAGGTGATTTTGTCTCCTGTGAAAGTTACCAAGCCATCCTCTCCTCGGCTCCATTCACCACGTTTTTCTCCAGAGCCGGAGGAGGAGGCTAGACCACCCTCGAGGTCGTCTTCGCATCGGCTTTCCTGGCCAGCATCAGTGGCGTCCTCTAGATAGACTCTGAGCATCTCTGAAGCAGACATGGATCGGATGATGCAAAGGTTTCTACAAAGTCAGCTGCAGATGGGGGTGTTGGTGCCCCCCCTCCCCGGTGCAGGGAGTTCGGCTCTGTTTTTCGCCCTGATGGCTCCTTCTCCGATCCACCATCAGATATTGGAGTCTATGGATCCGAAGAGCCCCGGAGTCAGTGGGTCGGCGCCAATGGTGCTTTCGGCCTCGCCGCCGGCCATGCCCTCGAGTCTGTTGGATCCGCTTTCAGATCCGAGCTCTCGGAGCCGAGAGTTGGGCTTCAGATCCGAGGAGATGAGTGTGTCATCATCTCCGTTGTGGTCGGGGCATACAATCCCTTCGGGTCTGGCCGTTCCAACTTCGTCTCCGATCCCTTCGTCGGATCCGAAGTTCTCTGCTACCCTCACTACCAGTTTCAGGGAGGCCAGTTCTCCCACGGCATTCACCGTTGTGGAGAGGGTTCTCTCTGAAGGATCGAGACCCCTCACTCTGTCCTCAGGGTGCATCCCTGTTCCCTTACAGCTGGGTTTGTCTTCTGTCATCCAGTTTCCCCAGGGAGCCCGCCCCGGAGAGTCCACCCGAGGAGGTCCCTCACAAATGCCAGTTTAAAAGGAGGCACTTTGACTCCCCTGAGTCCCTCACTTGAGGATACTGACTTGGAGGAAGGGGAAGGTTCCCCCAAAACACCCCCCGAAGACATCTCCTTTGGAGACATTATGGAAATCTTTCGCCGGGGGGTCCACCCAAAAACCTTCCTCTGACGAGTCTGTATTCCTGGAGGCGTTCGACACAGGCCTATCTACCTCTTGGGTGTCTCCCCCCCCCCCCCGGCCCTCTGGTGGCCCTTATCACCACCAGAGCTTGGAAGGAACTGGACACTGTGAAGCCTATACCCAGAAGGCCCGACAAAATATTGAGTCCACCGGCAGATAGAGCTTCTTGGAACAAAGGTTCCCCGGTTGATGCCATGGTGGTGGCAGCGGCCATGAAAAAGGAACTCTCCCAAGAAAGTTCCTCGGTCCACCCCCCCCCCCCCCCAGACAAGTAGTCCATGGCTATGGACTATCTTGGAAAGTAGACTTTTGCTTCAGCCACCTTTATAAGGGCGCTGAATTACTTGGCCCACATAATTTGACTGCAGTGGGACCATGTGAAAGAGTACACTGAGTCTCCCCCGGAATCCGTGTCGGCCGAGGATAAAAGGGCCTTCTCTGCTCGTATGGCCACTGTCAAGTCTGTGTCCAATACGTCCATGCATTTACTCTGTCATGCCACCGAGGGAGCCGCTAGGGCTAGTGAGTCCGGCATCGCCTTAAGGCATCATGCCTGGCTCCGTCTCTGCAACTTCTCGGAACCCTTCAAGGCATCCTTCGCTAACGCACCCTTTGACAGTTTGACCCTGTTCGGGAAGACTGTCCGCGATACGCTTGTCCAGAGCAAGAAAGACAGGAAGACGCTATCAGCCGTCTGGATCCGCTTCTGTAACCCTTAAAGGTCCTTTTCCAGGAACCAGTGAGGGCAAAAGAGGCTGTGATTCCGGAAAACTCAGCAGTCCCGGAACACTCAGGACTCCTTCTCCCCCAGAGGCAGAGGGGGAAAAGGTGGCCGCCAGCCCAGAGGCAGAGGGGGACGGAAGAACTTCAGGTCACATGAACCTTTTTCAGAGCAACCCGCACAGCAACCCTGAGGGGTTGCCCAACTGCTCCTCCCTGGAGGCAGTCGGGGGCGTTTATCGATGCACCTAGCCCAATGGGAGTCTATCACGACAGATCGCTGGGTGCTTCGAATAATATCCAGAGGCTATTCTATTCCCCTTCATAGCCAAGCCCCCTTACACAAGGCGCCTCTCAGACATCCCACTCGCTCAGAGGGAGGCCACGGCCTAGGAAATATGAAAGCTACAAACAACCGTCTCCAGCTGAAAAATTGTAAAATCCAGGCACATCCAACCAAAGCTCTCTTTTATTCTATTAAATGAACCAACGATAGTTGAGCGCTTTCATCCAGATACAACTGGACTTCATCAGAACAACATTACAAAACACCCACCTCCTTTTTATACAAAAAGTTCCCGCCTAAAACATTAATTATACAATTAATAATTCAATTAAGAAAATACAGATTTAAAAACACAGTTCAAAATATATTGTTATACACTTTACATTTGGGTTAAAACAATTCCACAGTAATTAAAATGCTTTAACTATATGCAGTATGCTCTCCTCTTATTAGAAATGATTTCTAAGGGAGTTCCATACATACTATAAACATTTCTTCTGCTAACACAAACATTCGTTCTGATTTTAACTAATGATTAGAAATAATGTCTATAAATATGTCTTCCTTTTCAATTAATATTAATTCTCCCAATGTTATTTATAATTGTTGATTTAATATTACATAATTATATTTATAAATTGTTTCATTACATACACTAAGCACATCTGAAATTTTATTCTATGTGTACCTCCATGGTGTCAAGATATGTACAAATTATAATATTTTTATTTTTATTTTTATTTTTGGCATTACACAGCATACCCTTGTGACTTAATATTTATATTACTTGTTACCTACTATTTTAACAATGGCTTAGTAGGTATTACTTCATTGAGTCCTGGTGCTACTGCGCATTAAGTCTAATCTGCCATCTGACTTCTTTCTCACTCACTAGTGCCTTAATATTTCCTCCACGTGGGTTTGGTCTCACCAGTTCCAAAATGGCAAACTTAAACCCTGTGCAGCTTTTGTTATTCATAAGGTGCCTTGACAAGGCATTATTGGGATCTTTCTTTTTTATACAATACAAATGATCATATATTCTGTTTTTCAGATATCGATCAGTTTTCCCAACATAATAATTCATACATGTGTTGCACAGGGCTAGGTATATAACATGCTGGCTCATACAGTTCCCATTAGTAAATATAATTCTTGTTTTAACATTGTTATTAAGTATAATTGAATCTTTTTCAAGAATATAACTGCAGTAATTACAGTTGCCACATTTTTTAGTGCCCACCTTCACGCTCTTGGTATTACTATTAAAAGAATTATAGTTAATTTCTAAAATTCTCTTTATATTATTACCAGTTTTATAAACAAATTTGGGGGTACTAGGAATTTTTTCTTTTATACTAATATCACTTGTTAGGATATTCCAATTTGAATGAATTATGCCCTTGATCTCATTACTACACGCTCTGTATTTCAAAATACAAGCTTTATAGTGTCTCTTGTCACAATTTCTCTTTTTACCATTTGTATGGCTTGTTGGTTCAGTTTTGTTTTCCAGTCCTATCCCTAGTAAGGGTGGATATTTCCGACCCCATTCACTAGACACATATGTTATAATATCTGTTACCATATCCCTTGGGTAACCCTTTTCTATAAATGCTCTACCAATAAAATCTAGTTCAGATATCATGCCCTCCTTTGTTGTTGTCATTCTTGCTGCCCTTCTACACTGTCCTTTTATAATGCCTCTTTTGGTGTGATAAGAGTGGGCACTTTCATAGTGTAGGTAACTATTACTATATGTGTCCTTCCTATATATTTGTGACTGAAAGGATGTACCATCATTAGAAATATAGGTATCAAGGTAGTTAATCCCCTCTTTGTCCATTTTATATGTAAATCTTAGGTATCCTGTTGTTTGATTAATATACCGTAGGAAGTCGGTTAATTCGTCACTGCTACCCCTCCATAGGATGAAAATGTCGTCCAAAAATCGGACATACGTTGTTATTGATTTCATCCAATTAGAGTGCAGTACAAATTCCTCCTCCCAATTTAGTAGCACAAGGTTGGCATATATGGGAGCACAAGATGCTCCCATAGCCACTCCTGATACCTGTCTAAAGTATTCACCTTCATAATAGATGTAGTTAAAATCCAACACTAGTTCCATAAAGGCTGCAAGCAAGGTAATTTCTTCAGTAGAGTATCCACTGTGTTTCTGCAAACTACACATAAATCTTTCTAAACCTTCCTCTTTGGGTATACAAGAAAACAAATCTTGAATATCAATGGTAACAAATAACTGTTCAGGATTCCATAATTCATGTGTGAATAATCCCAAAAATTCCCACGGATCTTTAATTATGTGCTTTATAGATGCATATATGTGCTTCAATTTATAATCAATATACTACCCAAAGGGATTCCCAAGATTCATAAGGACCTATCTGACCCTCCCTTTAGGCCTATTATTTCTGGAAGTAATAGTAAAGTATTCCCCTTTGGGAAGTATATTGATTATAAATTGAAGCACATATATGCATCTATAAAGCACATAATTAAAGATTAGGAATTTTGGGATTATTCACACATGAATTATGGAATCCTGAACAGTTATTTGTTACCATTGATATTCAAGATTTGTTTTCTTGTATACCCAAAGAGGAAGGTTTAGAAAGATTTATGTGGTTTGCAGAAACACAGTGGATACTCTACTGAAGAAATTACCTTGCTTGCAGCCTTTATGGAACTAGTGTTGGATTTTAACTACATCTATTATGAAGGTGAATACTTTAGACAGGTATCAGGAGTGGCTATGGAGCATCTTGTGCTCCCATATATGCCAACCTTGTGCTACTAAATTGGGAGGAGGAATTTGTACTGCACTCTAATTGGATGAAATCAATAACAACGTATGTCCGATTTTTGACGACATTTTCATCCTATGGAGGGGTAGCAGTGACGAATTAACCGACTTCCTACGGTATATTAATCAAACAACAGGATACCTAAGATTTACATATAAAATGGACAAAGAGGGATTAACTACCTTGATACCTATATTTCTAATGATGGTACATCCTTTCAGTCACAAATATATAGGAAGGACACATATAGTAATAGTTACCTACACTATGAAAGTGCCCACTCTTATCACACCAAAGAGGCATTATAAAAGGACAGTGTATAAGGGCAGCAAGAATGACAACAACAAAGGAGGGCATGATATCTGAACTAGATTTTATTGGTAGAGCATTTATAGAAAAGGGTTACCCAAGGGATATGGTAACAGATATTATAACATATGTGTCTAGTGAATGGGGTCGGAAATATCCACCCTTACTAGGGATAGGACTGGAAAACAAAACTGAACCAACAAGCCATACAAATGGTAAAAAGAGAAATTGTGACAAGAGACACTATAAAGCTTGTATTTTGAAATACGGAGCGTGTAGTAATGAGATCAAGGGCATAATTCATTCAAATTGGAATATCCTAACAAGTGATATTAGTATAAAAGAAAAAATTCCTAGTACCCCCAAATTTGTTTATAAAACTGGTAATAATATAAAGAGAATTTTAGAAATTAACTATAATTCTTTTAATAGTAATACCAAGAGTGTGAAGGTGGGCACTAAAAAATGTGGCAACTGTAATTACTGCAGTTATATTCTTGAAAAGATTCAATTATACTTAATAACAATGTTAAAACAAGAATTAGATTTACTAATGGGAACTGTATGAGCCAGCATGTTATATACCTAGCCCTGTGCAACACATGTATGAATTATTATGTTGGGAAAACTGATCGATATCTGAAAAACAGAATATATGATCATTTGTATTGTATAAAAAAGAAAGATCCCAATAATGCCTTGTCAAGGCACCTTATGAATAACAAAAGCTGCACAGGGTTTAAGTTTGCCATTTTGGAACTGGTGAGACCAAATCCACGTGGAGGAAATATTAAGGCACTAGTGAGTGAGAAAGAAGTCAGATGGCAGATTAGACTTAATGCGGCAGTAGCACCAGGACTCAATGAAGTAATACCTACTAAGCCATTGTTAAAATAGTAGGTAACAAGTAATATAAATATTAAGTCACAAGGGTATGCTGTGTGTAATGCCAAAAATAAAAATAAAAATAAAAATATTATAATTTGTACATATCTTGACACCATGGAGGTACACATAGAATAAAATTTCAGATGTGCTTAGTGTATGTAATGAAACAATTTATAAATATAATTATGTAATATTAAATCAACAATTATAAATAACATTGGGAGAATTAATATTAATTGAAAAGGAAGACATATTTATAGACATTATTTCTAATCATTAGTTAAAATCAGAACGAATGTTTGTGTTAGCAGAAGAAATGTTTATAGTATGTATGGAACTCCCTTAGAAATCATTTCTAATAAGAGGAGAGCATACTGCATATAGTTAAAGCATTTTAATTACTGTGGAATTGTTTTAACCCAAATGTAAAGTGTATAACAATATATTTTGAACTGTGTTTTTAAATCTGTATTTTCTTAATTGAATTATTAATTGTATAATTAATGTTTTAGGCGGGAACTTTTTGTATAAAAAGGAGGTGGGTGTTTTGTAATGTTGTTCTGATGAAGTCCAGTTGTATCTGGATGAAAGCGCTCAACTATCGTTGGTTCATTTAATAGAATAAAAGAGAGCTTTGGTTGGATGTGCCTGGATTTTACAATTTTTCAGCTGGAGACGGTTGTTTGTTGCAAGTAGTTGTTGTAATCCAGGAATTTGTCAATGCAAATATGAAAGCTACTTAGAAAAAAAGAGCCATCCAGCAGGTGCCCCCAGACCAGTCTGGATCAGGCATCTATTCCAGGTTCATTTTGGTGCCAAAAAAGACAGGGGACCTAAGGCCGATTCTTGACCTATCAACAATGAACCTGTTCGTTGCCAAGGAAACGTTCCGGATGGTCACGCTTCAATCCCTCCTGCCTTTCCTGCAGGAGGAAGATTGGTTGTGCTCTATAGACCTCAAGGATGCGTACTACCATATTCTGATGGACAGGCGATCCAGGAGGTCCCTCCGCTTTCGGCTTGGGGCCAGTCATTATCAATTCAGGGTCCTACCCATCGGTCTCACCACAGCCCCCAGGGTGTTCACCAAAGTCATGGCAGTTGTAGCGGCCCACCTGAGACTTCAGGGCATTCAGGTCTTCCCGTACCTGGACGACAGGCTCCTCACCACCCCCACCAGTTATCTACTCTTACTAGCCATTGATTTCTTTCTCCGGATATCACCTCAGCTAGGGGTTACCATAAATCTCAGGAAATCTTCCCTTCAACCTGTTCAAGTGTTAGACTTCATAGGGGCGAGAATAGATTCTCGTCAGGCCAGGGCATTCTTAACCCCAGACAGACTGCACAGCCTGGCACTTCATGTGTTAGCGCTTCTGCAGTCCTCTGCACCCCCTGCAGAATTAGTCCTGAGAGCCTTAGGGTTCATGGCAGCAGCTTATCAACCTGATCCCTTGTGCTCATCTGCATATGAGAATTCTACAGTGGACGTTGCAAGTTCAGTGGTCGATTCTTCATCAACCTCTAGATTATCTGATCCCTCTAAGCAGTGTGTGCAGAAATTCTCTCACGTGGTGGCTCCAATCTCGGAATTTGCAGGAGGAATGTCCCTTTGTTATGCCCCAACCCCAAGCCACGGTGACCACGGACGCCTCCCTCCTAGGGTGGGGGGGCATTGTTCGGGCAGGACTGTTCAAGGCACGTGGACTCAAAACGAGACCGTTCTGCATATAAATGTTCTAGAGATGAGAGTGGTCCTTTTAGCGTTGCAGTCCCTTCATGCTCATCTCCCTCTGGGAACTATTGCAATCCAGTCAGACTATGTCAGTGGTCTGGTATATCAACAAACAGGGGGGGAACCAATTCTTATCCCCTTTGTCAAGAAGCCATGAGAATCCGGGAATGGGCGATCTCCACCAACCGCTTTCTGATAGCAATGTACATTCCGGGTCGGTCCAATATCTTGGTGGACAAATTGAGCAGAACTATCCTTTCTCCCTACGAGTGATTTCTGAACCCTTGTGTAGCAGAACAGATCTTCCTCAAGTGGGGTCAGCCTTGCTGCGATCTCTTCGCATCCCCCAGATGGGGGAAGCCCCCAGAGACGCTCTTGTTCATGCTTGGCCACCCGGTCTTCTTTATGTGTATCCCCCACTTCCGCTCATGATAAAGTTCTTACAGAAAGCTCATGGGTTAGGGAGCAGGTTGATCCTCATAGCCCCATTCTGGCCTTGTCAAGTCTGGTTCCCATGCCTACGGTCTCATCTCATAGCTCCACCTTGGATCTTGGATCCCATTCCAGATCTGATTCGTCATCCCTCGGGAATGCTTCCTCCGAATCTGGACAGCCTGAAACTCACAGCTTGGCTGCTCCAGTTCCACTAGTTGCTAGGACTCCCGGTATCTCTTCTCCTGTTAAATCTATCTTGGTTGCGGCACATAAAATCCTCTACCAGGAAAATTTACTGTAGCAAATGGAGACACTTCTCCATTTGGGCATCTCAGAGGAATCTTGATCCTTTTACCGCTCCGATCCCAGCGGTATTAGACTTTTTGTCTCATATCTTCCAGCAAGGAGCCAGCCCTTCCACAGTGAAGGTCCAGCTGGTGGCTATTTCTCATTTCCATGTAGGGGACAGTTTAGACTCTCTCGCTGCTGCCAGAATTTGTAAGACCTTTTTGAAAGGCACTTTTCTTCTGAGACCTCCTATTAAGAATCCGTCCCCGCCGTGGGATCTGACTGCGGTTCTTCAGGCCTTAGTTGCGCCTCCTTTCGAGCCCTCGGCATCAATTGACTTAAAATGTTGGTCATGGAAGACTGCTTTTCTGGTAGCTATAACTTCAGCCAGGAGTGTCGGAGCTTCAAGCTCTTTGTATGAAACTCCCATATCTTGTGTTTCATAAGGACAGGGCGTCTCTCAGGACTAATCCATCTTTTCTCCCTAAAGTTGCTTCTGAGACAAACATTAATCAATCTATTAATTTGCCTGTCTTTTTCCATAATTTTCAGAACAAAGGGGAATACAAACTTCATTTGCTGGATGTTCACAGGCAGTTATGTTTTTATTTGCACAGGACGGTGGTCTTTCGTAAATCTGATCAACTTTGTTTCTTTTGCCAAGCCCTTTTTAGGGTAACCAGTTTCAAAAGTGACTCCTGCTAGGTGAGTTTCCCTTTGTATCCTACAAGCGTACAGAGAGCTTGGTTTACCAGAACCAGTAGGAGTTCATGCTCATTCTACACGTTCCATGGCAACGTCTGCAGCATTCTGGTCTAGAGTTTCCCTGAATGACATTTGCTCAGCGACTACCTGGGAGTCTTCTCACACCTTTATTTCTCATTATAAACTGGATTTGGTGTCTAGAGGAAGGGCTTCCTTTGGCTGTGCAGTGCTCCGGAATATCCTTCCTTAAGGGCCTCCCAAGATTTCGGGTAGTGGGGGACTCTGTCCCACAGGTTGCTGATCAAATGAAGTTAACTACTTCAGATAAAGAAGTTATGTACTCACCAGAACATTCCATCTGAGAAGGTAAACTTAATTTGTCAGCAACCGTCCCTCCCTCCCTCCCCCTTACCTTGGCATTATTTTTGCTGAGCTTGATGTTCGGAGTTCACGAGCTGGAGGTTTGTCCTTGGTTTAGGAGTCTCAGGTTAGTTTGTTGGTGTCACGTGTGGAGTGGCAAATTCGATCTGAGGATTGGAAGAAGGTTGCAGTGTAGTATCGGTAGGGGGGAGGAGCTTGGAGCTCGGATCTTTTGCTTGGTATGCTGCCGGCTCGTATCCGTATTGGATCCGAAACCCACAGGTTGCTGTCAAATGAAGTTTACCTACTCAGATGGAATGTTACGGTGAGTACATAACTTCTTTTTATTTGAAAACATATATAGTTTTGTGTATTTTATGTTGAGGTTATGATAACAAAGCAGTCATGTAGAATAGGTGGGAATAACTTGTAATGGTTACACTATCCATATTTTGGAATATGAATGGCCTCACAGGTGTAGACAAAAAGGTAAGAGTATTGAATCCTATTAAGAAATGTAATCGCAGTGCTACAGAAACACATTTGGGAAGAAGTGAGCATGTGAGTTTGATAAATGATTTCAGGATTGATATTCAGCAGAATATCTGTAACAGAGGAAACTGGGAATACTTGTACTAATTGCTAGTGGAGCTCCAGTAGATATGGAAAAGGGAAAAAGCATGGTAGTTTTTCTGGTGATGATGAATTAATACTGCAACAAAGTTTCTAATTTTGCTGCAAATGTCCTTTTCAGAACACACCACTGTATAGCACTAAAAAGCCTAAATTGGTTAGAGCTACCCCAGCTAATATGTACACGGCTTCTTACCATATATACGTTTTTTCAGAATCCATGTGCTTGTCCAGCACTAAATGACATTCTGCACAACTGTGTTTTCAGTCAGTCATGATGCAGTGACCAAAAACACCTTTCTGTCTATAAATCCATAAAGTCTACTGGGCCTCGTCTGTACTCGTGCCATGTTGCTAAAGCCTGGAATGTTTTGTCTCTGCCCATCATCAGATCACTACTATCCCATCCTTCAAAACCATTCTGAAAGACTTCCTAGACAAAAGCTGTCTTTGTTCTTGTTCAGCACCAGGATAAACTGTATTCCTAAATGTGAGCAAATACCTATTCATAGCTTATGTCTCTCTATTTTCCCTTCTTCACTCACTTCCTTATGGTCTATCAGTTTCTCTCCCTGGCTTTCTCAACCCTGCTTTTCTCTCACTTCGTTTTGCGATTCCTGTTGGTATTATACTAACTTAACTTTCATTTCTCTGTAAACTGGCTAAAATATCTGTAACTGTTAAGTCATTATCATTTAACTTGTATCCATACCTCTCAACCATACCGAATCTCAGTTTTGAGGTCCAAATAATGGGATGCCACGATTCCAAGTGGTACCCCTTAGATGTTCTTCGTGTTTCACTGTTGCAGTCATTACATTTGGATAATCCTGCTGGCAGGTTGTCCTCAGGCGTCCTGAATTCCAAAGTCCTGGGTCCTGCGTCGGCTGCTGTCACCCCTTCCCTGACCTCAAATCGTCAGGGGTATAAAAGAAGCAGCCAACACCATTTTCTTCAGTCTTTCTTGCCGGCCATTGTCCGAAGCAGAAGCAGTTCGCAAGTGCCGGTCGGCCAACTCCTGAGATTTTCGTGTTAGAGTTTCAGATCCGAAGTCTACAATAAAGCTAAGTACCCCATTGGGGAAACTTTTTTTCTTGCTCCATACCGATGTCAGAAAAAGTAAAAAATTGTATTTCTTGTGGAACGCAAATACCTCATAAGGATTTTCATTCTTACTGTATTCCTTGCCTAGGCCCTGATCACAATGTTTCTGGTTGTCTGTTTTGTGCTAGATTTAACCAACGCACTATTAAGCGTCTGTACGATTTTGCTTTAAACTATTTTGGACGCTGGTTTAATTATCCAGAAATGTCATCGGATAGCCATCCGACTACCGGATTTCACATAAAAAACACAAAGAAAAGGAGAGAGAGATAGTCAACCAAGGCCCAAAACCGACAACGAAGTTTCTTCTAAGCCAGTCTCCATTTCGCCGGTTCTCCGTGAGGTGCTTTCACAGCCCCTGACACCTGCTACTTTAGAGTCGCAGGCCGCTACTGACTCCCACATGGGGTCGGCCATGCCGCTGGAAACTCAAGGTATTGGAGCATCGGGTACTATTCCTTCAGATGGGTCCGGAGCCGCTGAGCAGGCACCGGCTTCTGAGGGTGTATTCAGACCTAAATATCTTTACATTAAACTGCCTTCAGCTTCAAAGGTAAAGACTAAAGCACCTTTTGAAGCAAAGAAACAAACTCAAGAGCCACGTGCTCAGGCCTCTATGCGCAATAAACAGATGCTCAAAATGGCCAAAGACTTTATTACCTTCATCAGGGGTTCCCATCCCCCTCCTGATGAGGCCTAGGCAAGAGACTGACTATGAATCTTCAGATCAGGTTTCCATTTCCTCTGATTCCTCTTCTGATCACGAATATTCTCTTCCCCCCTATGAGGATTCTGATGCTGAAGAATCTATACCTTCAGCTTCTCCTCCAGAGGACTATCCTTTTGGGGGATACCTTGCATACTATGAGGGAGCATTTCCACTGGGAGAGCCAAGATTTTTCAGAATCTAAAAAAAGGCTCAGGGATTTCCTTATACTACCTCAACACAGGCCACTAGCCATTCCACCTGTGTTAGACATTGTAGATGATGCTTTTTCGGAGTCTAGTCTTACCCCTGACTTCTTACCTCCAGCTCCTGTTAAGCCTGACAGATATTACAGGGTTCCTGACTCCCATAAATTCCTTTTTAAAAACCTTGCTGCAGACCCAGAAACGATTTCACAGGGTCCCAAAGGAGTTAAGGCTTCCACTGCAAAAAAACCCTACCCCTTCTGACAGGGATTCTAGGGCACTGGATAGATGGGGAAAAAAGGTTTTATACATCTGCTACCTTGGCTATAAGGGCCTTAAACTGTCAGTTTCATATGCTCAAATATCAGCAATATGTGATGGCATTACTTAAACAGAAAATGTTGTTAAACTCTGAATGTGCAGAAAACAAGGAAATGCAAGATTTATTGCATGCAGCTGAACAAGTTGGAAAGCATATTTTGCAATGTGGTTTTGATTCTTTGGAGGCCTCCTGCAGGCCCGCAGTTACGGGTTCTGTAATTAGGAGGCATGCTTGCTTAAAGGAACAAAATCTGCCTGATCATGTCAAAGCTAAATTATTAGATGCACCTTTACAGCATGATACTTTGTTTGGCGTTAAGGAAGAAGAGGTGTTAAAGAAAATGGAGGACAAAGCTAAATCTGTGCAAACAGTCAAAGATTTTTTACAAGTACAGCCACCTAGATTTAGTAGACACTGGCCAACAAAGAATTGGTCATTTCCTGTGTCAGACAGACCTCAAAGGGGCAGATCCAGATGCGCTAGAGGCAGATCCCAGGCGCAAGGTTCATACAGGTCAAAGCAATGGGGTGCTTCTACCTCCAAAGTTGGGGAAGACAAATCACAACCATACAGGAAACAGTCCCAATGAATTCCCCCTGCCTGCACCAAGTACTTATCTCCTGGCAGCACCCTTAGGGGGAAAATTAGCACTTTTTTCTCAAAATTGGCACATTATAACCCAGGACAAGTGGGTTCTAAATATCGTGTCACAAGGCTACAAGTTCCATTTCCATACCCTGCCAAAGGCAAACAGTAGGCTAGATCTGCCAAAAAATCAATGGTCAGAGGCACAAAAACATGTCTCATCCCTCATGGACATGGGGCCATTCAGCAAGTACCAGAGCAAGAGCAGGGACAAGGATTTTACTCAAGACTGTCCTTGGTACCCAGAAAGGACAAGGCCTGGAGGCCTATACTGGACCTATCTATTCTGAACACATTCCTGGGTATACCAAAATTCAAGATGTTGACTTTGAAGCAGCTTCTGCCCATGCTGGGCAAGAACACTTGGCTTGTGACTTTAGACCTAAAAGAAGCATACCTGCATGTCCCAATCAGACAAATATGCAGAAGATACCTCAGATTCAAGGCTGGCTCAATGCATTACCAATTCTCTGCACTGCCCTTTGGCTTATCTACTGCACCCAGGGTCTTTACAAAGTGCCTGGCACCAGTAATCGCCTTCTGCAGACAAAAAGGAATACAAATATATTCTTACTTGGACGACTGTCTAATTCAAGCAGAGAACAAGGACATTTTTCTACAGCATCTGGCGTTTGTGAAAAAACTTCTAACATGCCTAGGGTACACAGTCAACGAAAAGAAATCAAAACTAGTACCCTCTCAAGAGATAATATTCCTGGGTGCAAGCTTAAATACAACTGCCTAGATGGCTTATCTCACGCCAGACAAACAAAGGCAACTGACTACCTATTTCAGAATGTTGGCAACAAAGGCCCAGTTATCTGCAAGAAAAATTCTGCAGGCTTTGGGCTTCATGGCATCCTGCATCCTACTAATTCCATATGCAAGACTGCATATGAGGAAACGTCAGTGGTACCTAAAAAGTGTTTGGACTCGACATTGCCACAGCCTGGAAACTGATTACTCTCATTCCCTGCCTGCAACAGGAGTTTTGATGGTGGGCAAAGGCTTGTCACCAAAACAAGTGACAGCCATTCACATTACCCCCAGCCAGGCAGACACTAACAACGGATGCATCAGATTATGCCTGGGGGACCCAAATGGCAGGAAGATGCATTCAGGGCACATGGACCTCAAACCAAATACATCTACATATCAGCCAAAAAGAGATGCTAGCTGTTCAAAATGCCGTGACAGCCTTCAAGGGCCTACTTCATCCAGGACAACTACTGATAAAGACCGACAACACCATGGTCATGTGGTATATAAACAAGCAGGGGGGCACACATTCTTACCCCTTTGCAGACTAGCCATGAGCAATTACTAGTGACATATGCTGCAGGATCACAAGGAAAAGCTATCTCAAAGCAGATTATTTCAAAGTGGATAGGCCACTGCATTCGTTTCTGCTATGTACACCATGGCAAGCCAGTGCCTAAGGGCATTAGGCCACATTCAACCAGAGCTGCAGCCACTTCAGCAGCCTTTCTCAGGGGAGTACCTACCAAGGACATTTTAGAGGCTGCTACTTGGAGTTCAGTGCGCACCTTCACAAAGCACTATCATCTGCCACTCTACTCTAAATCCAGGGCAGGCTTTGCCACTGCAGTTCTGGAGGGCCTCAGCCGCTCCTAATGCTGTTTAGTTCCAGCCTCCCAACCATAGCTTTGGGACTCTACCCAAATGTAATGACTGCAACAGTGAAACACGAAGAACATAGTACAGTTGTGTACACTTACCATAAATGTAGATGTTCGAGTGTATTCACTGTTGCAGTCCAGGTTACCCACCCGCCATCCCCCTTTTCTTCTGATGGAATCTATCTTTCCTTCTCTGATTTATACAACCTATGTGGTGTATTTGCTTGTAGATGAAGGTAAAGTTTATATTGGTGCATGTAATTATATATATATAAAATTTGGCAACCCTTTTAGGGGGCACCTGACATCTGGGGCAAGAAAAACTAAAGAAAATGGCGTTGGCTGCTTCCTTTATACCCCTGATGACCTGACGTCAGGGAAGGGGCGACAGCAGCCGACACAGGACCCCGGACTTTGGAATTCAGGCTGACTGAGGGCAACCTGCCAGCAGGATTACTCAAATGTAATGACTGCAACAGTGAATACACTCGAACATGTACATTTATGGTAAGTGTACACAACTGTACTTTTCTGAATTTCTCAGGGGAGGTTTGATCCCCCCCCCCCCCCCACTGGCTTTTTTTTTTTTTTTGGGGGGATGACGTTATCATGCGCAGGGGCATGCGCGGTGATGTCAGCTTCGTGAGCAGCCTGCTGGAGCTCAGAATTTATCATTACACAGTTTGTTTTTTTACTGACAGCCAGCCAGGCTGCATGTGCTGGACTCTTCACGTCTCGCACGCTGCAAGTATTCAACAGGGTAGGGGGAGGAGAGAGAGAGGGGCGGGACACACACATGAACGAGCTTTGAGCACTGAGCAGCTAACTGAGAAAAACCACACAACGAGCAAGGGCAGACACTAGACATTGTTTTTTTTTTTTTTTCTTTTTAAATTAAAATAAGTTAAGTAATTATTTAGTTTTATTTTAGTTTTGTTAGAAGAAGGCAGGCAGGAGTCAGGATCAGGACTCAGCAACCCTGTCCACAGTCCCCGCCTAGCAGCAGAACAGCAGCCACACCAGCCAACAGAACAAGCTAGTGAAGTGTACTCAGCGGACTTGGAGCTGTGCAGCAGTGAATCCCGGTCTTAGACAGTCGAATCCAATCATGAAAAAAATTATTTCTTCAGCTGTCTCTTCTTCCACCGGCTCCTCCTGCACCTCCAGTAGGTAAAATAAAAAAAAATAAAAAATAAAAAAGTTGGACTTTTTGTTGTGTTGAAGAAAGATGAGAAAAGTTAATTGAGTCATAGACTCAAAGACTAATGTATGAAATGATTGTTCGTTCTCATGCATACTGTTCGTAAATGCCAGTATTCTACTCTTAGAAAAGGCAGTTTAGTAATCGGGATTGAATCAGCAGCAGCATGCAATTCCTGAACAGTAAGAAGCGTTATATTTAACTAGATTTGCATTCCCTTAGCTTAAATTTCTTCTTTTCATTATTTAATAAGTAAGTGACCAATTTGTATTAAGTGAGGGCCACTAATTGCTTTTGAGACTAGGTTAATAAATTATTGTATGGCTGGAAAACTCATTTGACATTTTTAAATTAAGTTTGAAAGCAAAGACTTGTATCAGGCAGGTTTGTGAGATAGCTATGAAATAAACTAGCACTGTGCACCAGTCATTTCAGTATACGTGACTGGGTGTTGCAAACAAAAAAATAGAAGACTGCTTTTTTTTCCCCCCAGTTCTTCTAGTTACCTTTTCTGCATATAGACAGAATGTAGGATGGATGTGAAATGTGACTTGGGAGTGAACTGTGCATTGCAAAGTTGTTCACATCAGCATGCTAAATGTTGCTCTTCAACACAAATAGGCAGTACTGGAATTTCATGGTATGTTACCTTAGTATGCCTCATATCATACAAGATGAATCTAGAACACAGCATAGTCAGTGACCGATTGGAGGCAGTGGATAGCTAATATACTCGTATGTGACCCATTCATTTTTCTCCAGGTCTTCTCAAAGGGAAGGTTCTATGTGATCTGAGTAAGCAATCATTGCTGATACATGAAGAAGTTGGTGGCATACAGGTGAATTCTTGCAACTGGTTAGATAATGCCACAGCAGAAAATGTTGTCAGTTTGCATCTGCAATGCAGAAGCCCATGTTAGTTTTAGTGACCATTGCAGTAAAATAGTATGGGGATTTGAGCTATACATCATTGGTCCTATTATCAATCATGGAAATGTCCACGTTATATTTGATAGTATACTGCCATTTGCCCATTCATGGAAAAATAAAGTAATTAGCATTCTTTCAATTAACTAGAAGGCATATTATGTATGCTGTTCAGTACAAATACTTTTTCTGATACTGAATAACACTTTGACATTTAGTAAGATAATTGTCTAATATTTTGGATGTTATTCATTCACTCTGCCAATGAGCAATTATCCAGGGACACTGAGGCAATACAAAAGGACCCTACTTTCTAGAGTGCTTAGCTGTTTTCTAATAGGAATACATGATGGGTGGTGGTTACTTCTGCCTGCTCCTCTTAAGAACAGTTATAAGAACTGTCAGTAAGAGACAGACCTTTGTGTCTTGTTTGTTTCTTTCTCTTTTGGTACTGGGAAATATAAAATGATGCCTGCAAGAATGAGTAAAGGTCATTTTGTTTTTGTTGGGAAATACTGAGAGTTTCTGTCAACATATTGATCACATATGCTCAAGCACATCTACATTTAGACACTGAAGGAGATGTACTGATGATTTAACACCATTTCTTCTGTACTGTAGTCATATGTCTAGCACAGTACAAAAGCTTAGTAAACTAGGAATAACCCCCTTCCCCTCGATTGCTACATGGCTCGCACATAAGGTGCAGGTGATCAAAATAGGGGAATATACCTCCACAAAAGACTAATCATCAGTGGAGTACCCCAGGGTTTTGTGGTGGGACCCCTTCTGTTTGGCATTTACTTCTCAAAAGTAAAAAAAAATGTGTGTGCAGATGACTGCCTGTTAGGAGTAGTAGTCTAATCCCTAAAAGACTCAGCCATGCTATAGGAAGTCTTGTCCCAAACAAATAACTGGTGCCAAACTCATGGACTTGAGCTAAGAGTAAATAATGTATTATGATCACCTTTGAAAAGTCAGTTGTTGCTCAAAACTACCACATTGACAATGCACTCCTGAGAGTTGACGCAGTAGTTCAAGATTTGTGATCTTATGATGACAGTGACCTAAGTTTTGATCAACATGCATTTACTGTAGTAAGGAATTCCTTCTACATTGCACAGCTCATAAACAAGGGGATTGCTTCCTGATCCAGGAATGGCATTGTCCCCCATTTACTCAACCCTCATTAGGCCAGTCAGTGTGTTCATTCAGGTCTTTATTATCTTTGTTTGTAATGCCATTTGTATTGTGAAAATATAGAAGATCAAATAGGGTTAAGTCTTTAACAGTATGGAATACTAAATGCATATCAACTCACAGGAGTCTATAGTAAACGGATTAAAGAAATAGTATTCCATGCTTGTATTGGTAATTGAGCATCTTTAGTCTAGTGATCATTTAGTTTAGGAACCTCTGGAATCCTCCTAGCTGATGTGTTTGGATAGCTGCATACCAAAAGGAACATTATATTCATGTGAAACTACAATGTCTTGCTTTACCAAGTATATGTAATCCTGTTAGGTGTAGCATATGTACCAAATTTTAATAAATACATAGAAATAACTAAGGATGTTCTGAGATGTTTGCCCATTTCAGATATCTGTACTGTGATGGGTTGAAACTCCTCCTTAATTCAGTGTTTGGATTGACATGGTACACTGTTTAATATGGTTTTTATAGAGCTTCTTTTTTTTAATGAGTTCATTGACCTACAGTAAGGTAATGGAATTTGGGTCTATGTTAGATCTTTGAACACTTAAGTTGTTGAACATCGAAACATCGAAGTCTAATAAACGTGAAAGGCCAATTACATGAATTTTTTCCCAGGGAAAAAAATTTGCATGGCCAACAAAAAAAAAAAACTCTAAAACCCTAATAAAGTGGGGGCTGTGCCCCCCACACAACCCCTAACTAAATATACCAACTCCGAGATCGCTCTATATCGGGGGGAAGGGCAAATCCCCGATGACGGCCAAGCAAATTTTTTCCCAGAGAAAAATTTGCATAATTGGCCTGTCTTGTTTGTTAGACTTTGACGTTTAGGTGTCGACGTTTCAGCGTTCGACAGCCTAAGCATTCGAAGATCTAATATAGACCCATGGAATTTAAATCAGTTTCACATTCTAGGCTAATACCTTTGTGATGTGTAAGCAAGAAGTATTCAAATACATATTTCTTTTAGCTGTAGAATGTATATAATATGCATCAGAAATATCGTCACTGGGAATTGAAGCCAGTAGGAGGGAAGTTAAGCAGAGATTATTTAGGTACATGTCAGCATGTTCTTTTCTTTCTTTTTTAATTTTAGTGCAAGCAGTGAGTGGTTGTCATACAGATAACACCTGTTATTAAATTAATTATTGAATAATTGTCTTACAATTACTAATTGTTCAATAATGGTGCTTGTATTTAAAGATTTTTTTTCAGTATGTGTTTGTATTCTGATGGTCATTTTAGATTGAAGCGGACAATAAACAGGTGTGGATGCTATTTCAGTGGTGTAATTCTTTTCCTTGCTGATTTTCCTACAAGATAGTGGTTGTTTGGTGTTTGCTGTTCCTGTTCCTAGGAATACATGCATGTTCTGCATTATAGTTATGTTGTGAACTTGTGATGCACATTTATGTGTTTGTGTGTGTGTGGTGATGCTCTTCAATTTGCATTTGAAAGTTGGTACCCCACAATTCCATTGGAGTGGGAGGGATTACACAATTATGTATGCAAATTATATGTTAATCAGTGCACAGATCTGTACCTATTTTTCATGGGTCTTTGTCCAGATTTTTGATGTTTCCAGGTTGAGAGGTATGCTTGTATCTATGCTTAACCAATATTTTCATGTGTCTAATTAGGTATAATTGTTTGAATTGTAGTTTTTTTTGTATTATCTTTAAAGACTATAAAATTATTGTTGAAATGTTTTGTAATACTTTGAAGCTTTTCTCCCTGGACCTCCACTGAAAACTAGCTCCTACCCAGTTGGACTTTCCCAGTAATTAAATGTCAGTAAATAAATAAATACTGGCAAGGCAGGAGAATTATGCTGGCATGTGTTTGTATTCCACCTAAAACTACTATTATGGAACTTAAGAAAATTTGGGGAGAAATCAGCTTTCAGATATTACAGGTAGGGAATAGAACTTGATTTGCAACAGTAAGAATGTATCTGGGGTAACTAGAAGGGAAAATATATAAATTTAAGAAAATGTTTGGTATGAAAGACATGAACTCCGTAGTAAGAACTCAGAATTTACATATTCCCCAAGGTACATAACTGGATTAGATAGTCAGAAATTATATTTCACAGAAACATGTACATTTAATTGAAAACCTTAACATACATCCAATAAGTAAGATAAAAATGCAGAGTAATGAATTAGAAGTGAGGCACTGACATTTCCCCATGTACATGTTAAAAAGAGAGGAATTTAAGGAATGAGTATTGAAAATTATTCAAGTGTTATTAGGAAAGAGAAATTTCTTAAGACATTATAGCTATTGAGTGGCTTTAAATGAAAGAGGAGCCTAAAATAGGGCAGACATAAAAGGAAAAGAGATAAGGTTAAGAAGTAATTTGAATTATTTAGAAGGGCTGACAAATGTTGAAGTATAACAGAATAAGGGGAGAAATTCAAAAAACAAGGAGAGAAGGCAGGAATTGAGTAATTTGTGATGTCGCTTAAATTATAGGTTATATAACAGTATATATGATGTATAATGTAATATAACTGGGAACTTGTTAATATCTTGTCTTGATCTTGTCTATAATGTCTTGATTGTTATATGACTGCCTATCTCAGATGTGATAATTCAATAGAGGTGCTTAAAGAAATGAGTGGGATTTTTGATGCAGATCCTTAAGAAAAAGTAGCAGCTGTACAGAATATTGCATTCATAAGATAGCATAACATAATCTTACAAACCAAGCCAACACAAGAATTGGAGAAAGGAGATTTTGTCAATAGGAATTATTGGCATTACAAGTACAGAGACTATTCAAGGAGATTGGAATTTACTGGAGAAAACTGGCAAAGGACCCCAAGGTATTGTGAGCAAACAACTAAGGAGAGAAAGATAATAGAATGGAAAGAGGCCAAGAAAACATTTGGTCTGTAAGACTATTCACTGCCTTCCTATTTGGGATTGAGGTCAAAGTATAGGCAAAGAGAAAGGGATTTGGAGGATCCTTAGTGAAAGACCTCTTGTGGTAGAGGTTTTAGTTGAATCTAGACTAGAAGCTGCTGTATAAAAAGGGATCATTAGTAGGACATATAAAATATTGAGTGATAGCTATAGGAATAATCAGAGGAGGTTAGAAAGGATCAGGAAGGTAGCTTGGATAAGCAATTCACAAGGAAAGACTAGGAGGACATATGTTGTTTTGTCTTTTGGCTTTTCCCAGTTAGGGGTCGCCACAGCGGAACTCCGGTCCACTAATGATTGGCAGTAGATTTTCATGAACGCCGAGGTGCCAGCTTGACGTCCAACCTTCAACGAAGGCACGCCCATTTACGCATGTCTTTCATTTGCCCACCCACCTGGAGGACATGTAGACTCCACACAGAAGGCACTCCAGCCGAGAATCGAACAGGAGGACCTCTTGCTGTGAGGCAACAACGCTACCGCTGCACCACCGCGATACTAGGAGGACATATGTATGGTTCCCAAATATGCAACAAAGTCTAGAATATTTAAGGTTTTTGCTTGGAAGTTTTTGCATTGGCATTTTTTTACCCCAGGCAGAATACGAAGTATTTTTCCTCAAGTAGATGCCAAATGTAAGCAGTGTGATAGGAAAGAAAGATGCAACTGGGAACGTGATTTTGGAGTGTAATGAGATGGCAGGCCTTAAAAATACCTTAGAGTACTCTGTCAGAAATATTGGGTGAACAAATGGGTATAACTAAGGATTGCGGTTTTGAGGTGGGGGGTACAGGATCTGAATTGCCTAGACATAGTAAGGCCTTGTTAAGTTTTAATTCTTGTGGCTGCCAAAAAAAGCAGTTACTTGAAAATGGAGATTGAAGTCTAAACCAACTGTATTTGAAATATTGAATATTGTAACGAGGTAAAAGAACTGGAAGTGGAATCTTTAGAAAAGGGTACGAAAAAGTTACTTAGGAAAAAAAAATGGAAATTGTGCTGAAAATACATGCAGAATAATGTTTTGGAGGAGGAGTGAGGTTTAAGGGAAGGCAAGAATTGAACAGTTTAGATTGGATTGATGATGGTTGTACCAGAGTGTATGTAATGTTTGTTTCCAATTGAGATCATGCTAATATGTTTTTTCTTTTATATAAATGTATGTTTGGCTATATCTTGTGATTATTCAGTAAACGTGTTAAAAGTCACTTTAATACACCAGTCCTTTTTTTCATTAACAGTAAGTTCTTGCAAATTCATATTCATTACGTCAGTAATGCTGTGCCTAGCTTAACCTGTTGTCTCCCCATCTTCTTTTGCCTTCAGTCTTTAGCAGTCTCTTTGATAAGTTATGTGTTTGCATTATATGCTGAAAGTGTACCAGTGCTAGTTTTATTGTCATAGCTTTCACTGAACAATTTGGAGTTTTTCCAAGTATTTATGTTTTAGTCCATAGAATTCTCAAATATTTTTCTCTGGTGCCATATTGAAAAGCATCAGATATAATGTGATCCTATCTCGCCTACATTCATTACTGATGGGCTCAAAGCCGAGAATCGGCTCCGACTCGGCCGCTATAACAAGCACGAAGTCTCTCATTGGCTGGGCCAACCCTGTATCCCAGGATGCACCACACCCAAACCCACAGATCTCGTTTGCCGCTCCTGGAGTATCGATGTGGTCTCAACTTGGTTGTGGCTAAGTACCCTCTTTTTGATCTTTCTTAGCTGGTTTTGGTAGGAGAATTTATATCCAAAAGCTATTTTAATAGCTACGTTGTTGTATTGACCTTGTGTCTGAGTGGGATTGTTGTTTTTCTTGTTGTGTGGTGGTCCTTCTGTTTGACGGGCAAGGCCCATTTAAGTTAGAGGGCCTATGCCCTATCTGGTGTCTCGGCGTTTAAATTAGAGCCGTTCCTCCCTTTCCTCCCCGTGTTTGTGTTGCATTGTGTCTTGATGTCTACTAAAGAGCAGAAAGAACATAAGCCATCGGGCTTTAAAAAATGTGCAAAGTGTAATTATAAAATGTCTTTGACAGACGGTCACGCGATATGCGTTTATTGTCTTGGCGCCAAACACTTGCAAGAATCTTGCAGTGTCTGTCATGCTTTCTCTTCAAGGGTTTTGCAGGAGAGAAAAAATAAACTTACCCTGAAGGGTTTAATTAAACCCTCCTTTGAGGAAGCTGTAGTTTCTTCTCCCTCTGAAAAATCCAGGGTTAAGTCAAAAAAGAAGTCCCCGGCTCCGTCCACTTCTTCGGAGCCACCGGAGAAAAGATCAAGATCGATGTCCCCTTCCTCGGCTCCACTGGTCTCGGAGCCGTTGGATAAAGGGTCTAAAGCTGTGTCGCCTTCCTCGGTTCCATTGATCTCGGAGCCGCAGGAAAATGTATCTATTTCGGAGCCGGCTTCCTCGGTTCGACCTCCTTCAGCGCCGAAGGAGGTTTCGGTGGTTCTCGAGCCTGCTTCGGCTCCAATCCTTTTGGAGCCGATTCGGAGCCGTTCTCCTTGACGTGTTTCAGATCCGATGGGAAGGGTTTCTTGACCCCCTTCCATCTCCTCCAGGTCCTCCAGACTTTCAGATTCGGATGTAGATAGGGTGGTCCAGAGGCTCCTCCAGTCACCAGTGTTATCTAAATTATTTTTGGCTCCAGCCCAGTCTGCTCCGGAGCCTACCATAGTATCGGTTCCATTTCTTCCTCCTCAGACAACCTTGGTGTCGTCTCAGTCAGAGTATACTGAGTCAAGTGAAGTCCTTGGGTCGGCCCCGAGACCCCCTGTCAGTCTTTCGGTCCCGACCTCTGCTCCAACCTTCTCTATTCCTTCTACAGGTTTCGGCACTCTGGTGTCCTCAGTCGGGCCCAAGGGGGGGTATATCTGGGCCTCTGGCTTCGACTCAGAGTCTCCCCCTTGGTTCTTCGGCTAGGGGAACCCCGACTCCGGTCATGGTTTTGGAGATGGGCCTCTCCTCCGATTCTGGGGGACCCATCTTCGAGGCTATGAGGAGCGCGATGGCCAAGTCCTTGGTGACTTCACCCGAATCGGCATCTCCCTCCCCGGACACTGCAACTAGAGTTTCTGGTGCCTCCCCTGTCTCTGGACACCGGGGCTCCAAGGCCTGAGGACACCTCCTTGTGTGGTCCCCTGCTTTCTGAGGGCCCTTCAGAGTCCGTGCCTGAAGAGCCTCCCAGAAAGAAGCTGTGTAAGAGGAAGCACCTAGACTCCCCAGATGAGTCTGTCACCTCGGATACCGACCTCGATGATGCAGAAGGGTCCCCAAAGTCGTCCTCCGATGTTTCATTCTCTGATATCCTGGAGATCTTGAGACAGCGGGGCGACTGGCCATCCAAAAACCCTTCTGAGGAGGAGTCAGTCTTCCTCAAGGCCTTTGGAGCCCAGCCTTCCTCCTCCTGGGTGTCTCCACCCTTCGATGAATTGTTGGATCTTATTTGTCGAAGGGTGTGGGAACACCCTGACTCTGTGGAGCCAGTTCCTAGCCGTCCCAATAAATTCTTATCTGCGCCTCCTGGAAAGGCGTTTTTGACCAAGGGAGTACCTGTGGATGCCATGGTGGTGGCATCTGCCACTCAGCAGGACGTGGCAGAGGCTTCTACTTCCATCCATCCTCCTAATAAGGAGTCTAGGAGCATGGATAGGTATGGGAAGCGTACCCTGTCTTCAGCGACCTTCACCTTGCGGTCGCTGAATTACTTGTGTCATTTTACGTGGCTCAAAGGGATCTCATAAAGGAGTTGGGAGATACCCTTTCGGGTAACTTGCCTGAGGCGTTGACCCAGTCTGTGAATGCCCATCTGTCTACCCTTTCTTCCGTCGTCAACTCGTCCATGAGGCTCATATCTTATGCAGCCGAGGGGGTGGGTAGAGCAGCGAGTTCAGTCCTAGCCCTCAGGAGGCAAGCCTGGATGCGCTTGTGTCATTTTGCGGAGGCTTTCAAGTCTTCTTTCACGGATGCCCCATTCGACGGGTTCTCCCTTTTTGGACCCAAGGTGAAAGACGCCCTCACTAGATGTGAGCAGGAGGGCAAGACTTTGTCTGCCGTTGGGACCCGTTTTTCTCTTCCCACTAGACCTTATCCCAAAGCTCAGAGGGGAGGAAAATTGTGGTTCTGAAAGTCTCAAAAGTCTTCCCCTGCCCATCAGAGTGACCACCCTTCCAGTGGCAGAGGAGGGGGGAATTACTCCGGAAGACGTCGCCCTAGAGGCGGCAGAGGCCCCCCGCAATACAGGAGACCGCAAATCCTTTTGTGGTTCTTTCTTCCAACGTCCTTGAGGGATTACCCGACTGTGCATCTCCGGAGCCAGTCGGGGGTCATTTTTTGGAGCATCTTCAGGCCTGGGAGTCCATCACTCAGGATCGATGGGTGCTTCGAATCATCACCGGAGGGTATACCATTCCCTTTATTCATTCTCCCCCACCGTCAAAGAGAATCCCGGACGTTCCACCCAGTCAATGGGATCAAGCAGCACTAGAAATCTCAAAGCTGCTAAGAAAAGGAGCCATCCAACCAGTCCCCGCAGACCAGATCGGATCAGGAACTTACTCAAGATTATTTTTGGTGCCGAAAAGAACAGGGGACTTGAGACCCATTCTGGATCTCAGCCGTTTGAACCGCTTTGTAAAGAAGTCCAAGTTCCGGATGGTCACTTTGCAATCCATTCTCCCCCTGCTGGAGAAAGGAGTATGGATGTGCTCCATAGATCTCAAGGACGCCTATTATCACATCAAGATACATGAGGCCTCCAGGCATCATTTACGCTTCCGGCTGGGGGCCAGTCATTTTCAATTCCGGGCCCTGCCCTTTGGTCTCACCACAGCCCCCAGGGTGTTTACCAAGTGTTTGGCAGTGGTGACTGCTCACCTGAGACGTCTAAGATTCCAGGTGTTTCCTTACCTAGATGACTGGCTCCTCATCACCCCCACCAGGCATCTACTTATTCAAGCCATGATAACTACCGTTAAATTGGGACATCTACTAGGAATTACTTTCAATTGGGCAAAATCTGTATTGCTGCCATCACAGCGTGTTGCCTTTATTGGCGCAGAGCTAGACTCTTTAAAGATGCGAGCATTTCTACCCAGGGAGAGATTAAGGTGTTGCAGGCCCAAGTTCTGGCCTTGCTGCCCCGGAGAAAAGTCCAAGCCAGAACTCTGTCAGAAATATTGGGTGAACAAATGGGTAATAACGAAGGATTGAGTTTTTGAGGTGGGATACAGGATCTGAATTGCCTAGACATAGTAAGGCCTTGTTAAGTTTTAATTCTTGTGGCTGCCAAAAAAAGCAGTTACTTGAAAATGGAGATTGAAGTCTAAACCAACTGTATTTGAAATATTGAATATTGTAACGAGGTAAAAGAACTGGAAGTGGAATCTTTAGAAAAGGGTACGAAAAAGTTACTTAGGAAAAAAAATGGAAATTGTGCTGAAAATACATGCAGAATAATGTTTTGGAGGAGGAGTGAGGTTTAAGGGAAGGCCAGAATTGAACAGTTTAGATTGGATTGATGATGGTTGTACCAGAGTGTATGTAATGTTTGTTTCCAACTGAGATCATGCTAATATGTTTTTTCTTTTATATAAATGTATGTTTGGCTATATCTTGTGATTATTCAGTAAAGGTGTTAAAAGTCACTTTAATACACCAGTCCTTTTTGTCATTAACAGTAAGTTTTTGCAAATTTATATTCATTACGTCAGTAATGCTGGGCCTAGCTTAACCTGTTGTCTCCCCATCTTCTTTTGCCTTCAGTCTTTAGCAGTGTCTTTGATAAGTTACGTGTTTGCATTATATGCTGAAAGTATACCAGTGCTAGTTTTATTGTCATAGCTTTCACTGAACAATTTGGATTTTTTCCAAGTATTTATGTTTTAGTCCATAGAATTCTCAAATATTTTTCTCTGGCGCCATATTGAAAAGCATCAGTTTTCCAGTATACAGCTTTACTTGTTAAGCACTGAAGCCGTATGTTATTACTGTGAAGACCATATAGCTGTGACTGTATGGACCTATGTTAACAATGTGGATATTTTTGCTCTTTAAACTCTCTTTCTCAAATTAGCCATAGTCTTCCTTCCCAGTAAGTACGCTTCTCAGTTTCATGGCTGCAGTCACTGTCTGTAGGGATCTTTAAGTCCAGGGAACCCAAAATATGTCCCTGCCTCTGCTTCTTCCCAATCTGTTCCCAAAAGAAGGGACAAGTTGACATAATTTCTTTTTTTGTTTTGATGTCTGACAAACTAACTTTTGTACTCAAGTACTTTATCAGAAGGCTGTTCAGCTTGTTTTTCAACTGTCAGATTAGTGTCATCTGTATAAGACAGATTAATATTTCTCCTGGCCATTTTCATTACAGCATCTGATGTGTTTTGGCCAACATTTTGCATGAAATTTTAGGCTTAATAAGTAGGGTGATGATAGTACAGCCTTGTCAGAGTTCTCCTCTAGTCTTAAACCAGTAAGTTATTCCTTATTCCATTCTAGCTATTGCTTCTTGTTCTCCATATATATTCCTCAGAGGGCAAGTAAGGTGACCTGGTGTTCCCCGTTTCTCTAACAACATGCCAGTTTGTCATGGCCTACATAATCAAAGGATTTAGAGTAGCTGATATAGAATAAAATATTTTTTTCTGGAACTCCCTTGTTTTCTGTATTGTCTAGTGGATAGTGGAAATGTGACTTATGGTTGTCCCTTCTAAAACTGGTTTGTATATCTGGCAGTTCTCTGCACATACGTTGTTAAAATCTGGTTTGTAATATCTAACATTACTTTGCTAGGTTCTGAAAGAAAAGCCATTTTTTTATTAATTTGAGCACTGCAGCATTGCCCTTTTGGGGAATGGAATAAAGACTTCCAAACAAAGCTGTCAAATGTATTGTAACATCATCTTGTTGCACTATTTTAAACAGTACAGTTTGTATTCTCTCCCTTCCTGCAGCATTTTTATTAGTGAGACTTTCTAAAGTTCAAAACTTCACTCACTAGGATGTCTGGATCTAGACCATAGAATATACCATTGTATAGTAATGATCTATTGACATCTATAAACAGTATTCTCCAACCAGTTAAATCACTAACTCGTCATCCAAGCATAGACAGCACCTCTGTAAACACAGCCACCCAATTCAATGAGTTCTTTACCTACTCTATATTAAAGGTGTCAACGGACCCACACTCCTCAACCCCCACTGTACTATATAACCCATCAAATAACGCTAACTTCTTCACCCTTCAACCTGTACCAACTTACACAATCTATAGACACCTAACCAAACTTGCTCACCACCTTAGCAGTAGACAAACTATCTGCCAAATTCCTACAAATAGCCGCCAAAGCCATTTCTTACCCAGTCTCCATAATTATTAACAGATCAATCTCAGAACAAAAGGTGCCATTCTCTGGAAAATCTCCTACATTATACCAATTCACAAAGGGGACAACTCCACTGACCTAACAAACTACTACCCTATAGCTATACTTTCCCCACTGGCTAAAATAATGGAAAAATGTATCCACACCCATGTCCTAACACATCTCCTCTCCAACAATCTTCTTGCCGAAACTCAACACGGATTCCACCCCAACCATATCACTACCACTGCACTCGTCCATTTTAGTAACCTAGTAAGTGTGCAACACAGCAACGGCCAACTAGTGTCTGCAGTTTTCCTTGACTTATCAAAGGCGTTTGATACAGTCTCCCATACAAAACTAATAACACATCACTCTTTGAATTAAAACTAACTACCCCCACTCTGTTATGGTTTCAGGACTCTCTCCCAATGTCAACATGCTGTTCAGTGGAAAAACTTCCTTTCTCCCCTCCTTCCTATTAAACTAGGAGTACCCCAAGGATCAGTCCTAGGACCCCTACTTTCCACTATATTTACAAATAATCTTCACAAAGCCACCGCTCTAGCAAACCTGGTTCAATACACTGATGACTCCACCTTAATCTGTTCTGCCGCCACCCTCCAACCACATCAGATCAAGAAGCCTTTACATCCATCGAAACTCCCAGGTAATACTAAATCCTAAAAAGACACAACTTATGCTCTTTCATCCTTCCAAAGCAGCAGCACCTACTCCCCCTTCTCTGTTTTTGCATTAGATAATACCCCCATCTCCCCGTCACACAAATCAAATTACTAGGGTTCAAATTTGACAAACACACAGCTCATACAATAACTAAAATGAACAAAAAACTAGGTACTCTTTACAGATGTAAAAACTTCCTAACCATCAACAGTAGTTACCCTAGCTCGTCAAGAGCGATTTAAACAAGCTATCAGTATGCTACAACAAAGTAGCAAAATTTGTCACAAACTCCTCCTACTGCACCCACCACTGTCAGGCCTATAAACAGCTTTCCTGGCTTGAACTCCCTAACACTTTAGCTCCAAGTCAACAACTTCTAGCTCACCAAATACTGTACTAGCCTGACCAAACTCCAGCCTTACAAGACCTGATCATCCTCTACTCCAATAACTGAGAAATTAGATCCACTAACAAGGCACTAATCGCAATCTCCAAAAGCCATTACAACTCTGGTGTCGCCCTGTATTCCAGCAGCATTGCCAATACATGGAATTCCCTACCACTACAAATGAGGGTGCAACCTAATAAAACCATCTTCAAAAAACAGCTCATTTCCCACCTATACAACTCCTGGACATGCAACTGCCTAGCACCTGGCTGACATATTCTAGCTCCTTTCCCCTACCCCCTGTCCAACCTCCTCTTTAAAACTCCCACAGATGCACTATATATTACCACACGTTACTTGTAACTGCCTAACACCTGGCTGATATATTCTAATTCCTTTCCCCTACCCACTAACCAACCTCTTTAACACTCCCACAGATGCACTATATATTATCCCACATTACTTGCAACTGCCTGGCGGTAGTGGTGCTGCGGTAGCGTTACCGCCTCACAGTAAGACGCTGTCCGGTTCGATTCTCAGCTAGAGCGTCTTCTGCATGGAGACATGCGTGAATGGGCGTACCTTCGTTGAAGGTTGTGCATCCGGGCTGGCAACTCAGCACGTAAAAATCAACTGCCAATCATTAGCGGATGGGAGTTCCGCTGTGGCGACCCCTAACCTGGAAAAGCCGAAAGACGCAACAACTTGTGACTGTCTAGCACCTGGCTGACATATTCTAACTCCTTTCTCCTACCCAGTATCCAGCCTGTTTAAAACTCCCACAGATGCACTATATATTATCACATGTTACTTACCAACTCGCTGTCGCCTACTTCCCACTGCCCCATCTATCCCCACTAACTCTCCCCTAGACTAAGCTGAAAAGCTTTCCCGTAACATGTCAATGCACCTCATATGAACTTGCCAATATTCTCCTCCTTTTTTAGGTTTTCCTTTCTTGTCTTATCTTTAGTACATCTTCAAGATTATCTCTATTAAACATACTGTATGAATAAAAATCAAATGTTACTACCTGCTATACTTTTAATTGTATGTCTAAATCACTACACTTATGCAAATATTTTATGCAGTCGTATGTTATTGTCTACTATATTTTTATAACAATGTGTAAATATCTTATGTATAGTATGTTAGTAATTGTTCTGGAGCTTTTCTCTCCGGGCCTTCGCTGAAAACGGACAGCTCTGTCTAGTCAGACCTTCCAGGTAAACAAATGTAAAAAAAAAATAAATTAAATAAATCTAGTTGTTTGTATATTCCTGTTACTTTTGAATATCTTCTGCTAGGTCCCTCTTATCGTGCCCATTTTACTTTAAAGTTTATTTTATTATTATGTTTTTCTTGTTCAGTTGTCTTTCATTTCTTTGCACTGTTGTACTTATTTACTAGAGTAATGTACTGATCACAACTGGGCACTTTCATACACAACTTTGATAAAGTCATTATAGTTAATATTTAGCTGATGAGAGCGAATACAAGAGTTTCACACTGTAGGAGGACAGTATTTAATAGTACCACTTTGGCATGTAGTGTGTAAAGTATTTGCAGTAAAATTCCAAGGACATACAAAATAGAGGAGCTAAGAAGGAAGTAAAGGAGAAGAAAGAAAAGATGGTATGACCCCATTGAAAGCAAGAGTATTGGGCTTCCTTGAAGAAATGTTTTTTGTAGTTTACATCTGAAGTTGGGGTAAGTGGAGAGTTCTTTTAGATGAATGGGAAGAGGCTGCTGGAGTGTAGGAGCTATAATAGTGTTTTTTGTTTAGTTTGATGCGATTTAGTTGTGGGAGTTGAGTATGGGAATTGTATACGAGTAGAACTTCAGGTTGTAGGAGGTATTTCCTGTCATTTTTAATGCTAGAAGAGAGAGAATCTTTTAAAATATAGTCGTTTAAAAAGCTGAGTTCCAGCTAAGAAGTCAGTTCTGATTTATAAGAAGCTACTTAGCTTTGGAAAGAGCAAGGTAGTGATGCTGCTAGGGAAGAAAGCTTGTAATGAAGTGTCACATTTTGATTTGTCTCCTGGTGTCTTTTGGAAACTGATGTAATGATTGGGAAGTAACATTCCAGTTGGGGTGGAGGTCCCTTACCTGTAACTGCTCTTGCTTGATGCACTTGGATCAGGAGAGATTTTTCTGACTCAGAAGAGAGGGGAGCTGACTTTATAGTTTTGTTCAGTGTGGAGTTAAAAATTAATGGTTTGGTCTAACCAAATCCCATAGTATTTGAAGGAGGTAGGTTTGATTGTGTTTGTCTGGAATGTGCAGGTTAGTTTTAGGCCAGGAAAGTTTTTGAGGAGTTCTGAACAGCCTGGTTCTAATTTTTGAGAAGTTGTTTGTAAGTCATAATCTCTCATGAAGTGATTGCATATCTGTTTAAATCTGGGACTAAATGTCTGTGGTTGTGACTAGATCTGTAGATGGCCATGTCATCTGTAAAGATTTGTAGATCATACGGGAACTTTTTAATAAAGATGGAAAACGGTACGAAGGCAAGGATAGACCCCCTGATGTGGACCCCTGTGTGTAGAGGAGCTTTACCTGGGGGGGGGCATATTTTAACTTGGAAGTGTTTCTAAGGAAGTCTTTAAACCAGTGTAGAGTGTAGTAATGCCAGTTTCAGTCAGTTTAACAAGGAGGATGAGAATGGTTTATGTCTCCTTATTTCTTGTTTTTCTCTGAAACTCTGCTTTCAGTTTGACAATTTTTTCCCTATCTCTATTGCCTTTTGTTCTCCTTTCTTGGACCATTTCTGAGGCCTCCACTTACCTATTTTGCCTTCTTAATGTGTTGTTGGGAATGCTAGTATTGCTGAATGTATAAAACTGACATTAATGGGGTTAGGCAAGGTGGGTGTATTTACTAGATGGCCAGTATCATAACTGCAGATCTTTGAGGAGATGATGTTTTAACAGTAAAGTTTCTTCTGTACTACCCATTAGTTTGGAAACTTCTCTATATAGATCTTATGTTATTTACTGTGTTTTAACTAGTATTATCTTTATGCTTTTTACTTTGTACCATGTGGTCTTGGCGCACACTTCCATGTAGGAAAAATAGGCTCAGAGAACTGAAGACAATGTAGTATCCCACTCTGCTTATGTGCGAGTCTTTCACCACTTTTCCCAGTACCTGTAAAGGTGTGAGCTCAGACTTAGTTCTCATGACAGAAGATGACCTGTAATGGAAAATCCATGCAGGATGCAGGAATTAGAAGGTGCGTTAATCCAAATTTTTTGATTTTGCTGCAGTGACCTTTTTCACAAAGACCTGCTATTATCATACATTACACAGCTGTGCCTTGACATGTTCATCTGTGAAGACAGCCATCCTTGATAGGTCAGAATTCCCTTTGTCCATCCTTCTGTGGATGGAGTCTTCCAGCTGGCCTTTTTGTAGGGTTCTCTGAATTGAGGATCTTACGTACGCTATCACTTGTTAGCATGTTGGTGCTAAATCTTCATTGTTGATTTGCAAGCGAGTGCTTGCCAGTGACAATTAGGTGCTTTGGGAGATGTGGGGATGAGTGTGTCTGCATGTTTGATGCATGATTTTAGTGTCCATCTGTCTGTACACTTGTGAATTTCTTTAAAAAAAAAAAAAGCACTGTGCTTATTATAGAATAAATCCAGCCATGCTATTTGTAGAATAGCTAATGTTATCAGAAGAACGTGTTTTTTTATGGTGATTTATCACACAACTGTACTCTGCTTTTGTTCAGCTGCACTGTCCTATTAATGATTTTTTTTCTTGCTAGGTTACTCTGCCAGTTTATTTGAATTTCACACGTACTGACCTGATCTTCACTGTCGATTTTGAAATTGCCACAAAGGAAGATCCTCATAGCTTCTACGAACGTGGAGTTGCCGTTCTTTGTACTGAATAAGCCCACATTGAATCTGTGTTAGAGTTAATACTGTAAACACAAGTCAATAACATTTTGTTTAGAAATACTGAAGATCATCACTTGCAATGATGATTATGTGGAAAAGAAATACTTTAGAATGACTTAATGTATGTGGAAACAGTGGTTTAGTGTGAATGTTAAAATGATGGCAGGTGGTTGGAACAGTTTATCGTGTGAAGGTAAAGCTTGGTGAAGAGTTGAAAGGAAAATCTGAAGTTGTAACACAAAATAGGATTTGGTATATTAAAAACATTACAGCTACACAATTCATTGTATGCTTCATTTATTTGCAGTGTTAAACCGAAATGAGATTCTGTTTCACATTTATTCTGATTTGCTCTTCAGCTAAGAATGCAAAATGTATTATTTCAGTTGTTACAAGTTCGTCTTCCCCTAATCAGTTGTAGCTGTCAAGTTTCACTTTCGTCTGTTTTTGACAATACAATTGTAGCCTTGAAATGGTTATCAGTCCTACTGTGTACATACAGGTTGCATGTAAATTGTGTAGTATTCATTAACTACATGTACTGAAGTTTTTACATTTAAAATGACAAAAACTACAGCAGTGATTTTTTTTTTTTTTAATGGAACTGTGTAGTGCAGATGGAGTACAAAGTTTTCATTCCTGAGAAGCATAATCACTTGCCTGTTTCTTCCATAAAAGTGTTTCTGCCTGGTGCAAAACATCCCCACTAAATCCAGAAGTTATGCTTTTCAGGTTTTCAGAACAGTTATCCTGTTGATCCACTCTCCAGTTATTAGGGCAGAGGTACCATAATTGTAGTAATTTCAACTTCCCAACCATAACCACCAGGGTGTCTGTTGTGCACCACCCTGTCTTGTTTGTCTCCCACAGGTTTCTTGTCCATAGCCTAGTAATGGCCTTCATTTCTGTTTTCACCATTGCCTTGGTCAGAGTTGGTGCCAAATGGTTATTTTATGAAAATGAGGGTTTGCACAGTGGGTACACCAGTTATAAGACATTTTCTATTTCATTCTCCATATGGTGCCTTCCCTGTGTGTTGACAGTACATCTTCAGAGAAGTCATCCTCTCTTGCATTTGCCAGCAGTCCTTTTTATACTGTCTTTCTCATCTCATTAACCCCCCCCCCAAAAAAAAAAAAGAGGAATTGCTATTGCATACTTGTCTTTTCCACTCTGGGTAACCCTTTCATGGCACATGCTTATTACCAAGAGCCAGTACTTGCAGCATTTTAGCCTCAGAAGGTTTTGCCTGAAGTATTCTGGCAGCTGGCAAAATGACATTAATATATACAGGACCATAACATGTTTTGTGTTTTGACAGCTGGCTCATCTGCTTCCCCCCATACCATATATCACCTACAATTCCAAGAACTGAGCTGTTATTTATTAGTTGTGGTCATACTTGTATCAAGTCATTTTTGCTGTTTGCAGTTAACTGTCTGCCAACAGATAAAGTAATTAGTTGGAGAGTGCGGAGCTGGTTGAAATGAGGGGGCGGCTTATGGGGGCGGAAAAAAGAATTAACATTTTTTCATTTAGAAGGGATTTAACAAGTCTGCCTTCCTGCGTTTGACCACAGATGCTTCCTTATTTAAGAGGAGAAGGTCTTCCCTTAAAACCACCCCTTATACATTTCACTTCTTAGAAACTAAACTGAGTATGTCATTTTTGATGAGGTTTCATTTACAGTACAAATAGGTTATGTTTATCTTGGAATTTCTCATTTACCTGGTAAAAACAAATTAACCATTTTGTAGGGATGTACGTGAGATGTCGCACATATGCTGTCCACATATAGGTTCATAGGTTTATACTAGGCTATCTGCCCTAAGGCATTTATAAGCCTAGCCCAAATTTTTGTGGCTTACGCCACCCCTTATATGAAAAAATACTGTGCCCATTAGTTTGTTGTGCCTCTGTCCAGCAGTGACACAGAGATGATTCCCGGGATAAACCTACGATCTCCCATCCACAGGTCAAGATTTCTCTTGAACAGAGCCAGCGAGGTGCTCTGCCTCACATGGATCGGGATTTTATTCCACAGCATAGGGGAGTCTCTGAGTGATAAATCTATCCCTCCAGCACGTCCTATTTATATCCGTGATAAGGTTTAAGTCGCTTGCTCTAGTGGTTTTGGTGGATTTGGATTTTTTGAGGTGGAGCATGTCCATTAATTCCGGGTTGGACATGGCCTTGTATGTCAGGCACATGTCACCTCTGAGCAGACGGTATGCAACTGAATAGAGCTGGAGTTTCTTCAATCTGGCAGCATATGACAGATTTAGGAGTCCCTTTATCCTTTTGATGAGGAACTTTTGGGGTCTCTCCAATTGCTGCAGATGTCGGGTGAGATACATCCCGAATGGGGCATTGTACTCGATCATTGGTCTGATAAGTGAAGAGTACAGGGGAACAATGACCTCACTAGATCTGGATGTGAATCCCTTCATGATCAGGTGGGCAATGTAGAAGGTCTTTCTAACCACTTTAGCAACGTGTGTCAAAAGAAAGGCCACTGTCAACCTGGGTCCCCAGGTCCCTGATAACCTCTTCTGTGCTTAGTGGATTGCCACGCTTAGTGGATTGCCACCTATATGGTAGCTTGGGGTTAACTTGTTTTTCCCGAAGGGTATGACTATACATTTTTTGGCGTTTAACTTCAGGCCATGGCTCTGGCACCAGCTATCTGTTTCCGTGAGTCCCTTCTGAAGGATATCTATGTCCGATGCACTTTCCACTATGGCGCCCAGTTTGCAGTCGTCTGCAAACTTTGTCAGCCAAAGTCCTCCCATGTTGGCCTGTACTTCTGAGAAGTAGATGCTGAACAATAGGGGGCCAAGGACCGGGCCCTGTGGGACACCACTTGTGACCGGCTTGGAGTCTGACATAGTGCCAGCAACTCTAACCCTGTGGGTTCTGTCAAGCCAGTTTGCAACCCATCTTGTGACATATGGGTTTACATTTAAGCTGGTAAGTTTTTCTACAATACCCGAGTAGGGTATTGTGTCGAAGGCCTTTGCAAGGTCAAGGTAGGCTGTATGGACTGCCTTTCCCTCATCAATGGCCTTGGTGACTGTTTCGAAGAAGTCGACCAAGTTCAAAAGGCATGATCTGCCCTTGACGAAGCCAAACTGGGTCGGGTCCAATGTCTGCAAGTCCCCTATATCTTTGTTTATGAGCTCCATTATGATCCTCTCCATAGCTTTGCAGACTAGACTTGTTAAGCTTATGGGGCAGTAATTACCAGGGTCCGTAGAGGCACCGCCTTTGTGGAGTGGGACCACAGTTGCCGTACGCCACTCCTTGGGCACGTATCCTGTGGTAAGGCTGAGATTAAACAGCTGCTTTATGTGCGGGTTTAATTCCTCATTTAGCTCGTGTAGCACACAGCCGGGACACCATCCGGTCCCATTGATGCTGTGTTTTTAGCTTTAGAGAGAGCAGCTTTCACCTGCGCATTTGAGATGTCTGGGAGGCTACACTCTGCTGGGATAGTTATCTCTCCTTTGGGGGGGGGGAGGGGGGTGAAGTTTGCACTGAACCTGTCTGCCAGTATGTTGGCAATGTCTGTGGGTTCAGTGATTTTTGTATCATTTTGGACTAATTCTGAGCATATTTGGGAGTTTCCACCCAGGTTCCTAACATAGCTGAAAAAGGCCTTATGATTGTCCTTTGAATCCATGGCAATTTTTCTCTCAAAATTGGCCTTAGTTGATTTTATGAGTGCTCGTATTTTTTTACTAATAATGATCAGGGGTGACTTCCCTTTTATGGATTTTGTTCTATCATGTAATAAATTTCTCCTCTTATTGTAAAGTTTGTTAATGGCTGGGGTCCACCAGACTGGACGTTTGCCCTTTGTGGAAAGAGTCTTGGTTTTATTTGGGATTGCCTGATCCATGCAGTCCTGGAGGTGTTCATAGAAGGCATTTGTAAGGGCTTCCGCAGCTTTGGTTGTGGTTTCCACTGGCTCAGGGGCCTTGAAGGATACCACACCAGTCTTGAATAGTGTGAAGTTTGCTTTAGAGAAGTTCTTCACTGTGGTCTTTTTTGTTTGGAGTGGGGGCGGGATGTGGATTTCCAGTGAGATTAGTTTATGATCAGATCTCACCAATGCGGGATATACTTCCGGTGTGGAGCATTTTGTCCCCATGTTTGTGATAATGAGATCTAGTATATTTTTTCCTCTCGTGGGAACAGTGACTAGCTGTTCCAAGAAATTTGAATTTATGAACTCCAGCAACCGTTGGGCTAGAAAGTTAGGGCTTGAGTAATGTTCCCAGTCTATATTCGGGTAGTTGAAGTCACCCAATATGATGGTGTTTGTAGATACATTTATACTCTCCAGTGTCTTCAGGAAGGCTGTGTGGGGTTCCTGAGTTTGAGAGGGTGGCCTGTAGCATGTGTCGGCCATAAAAGCAACGTCCGCACATACCATCCTCAGAACCTCTCTGCCACCAGTCCGAATGCCATCTATAGCCGTTGGTCTGCTTGCCCAAGTCATTTGCTACTGTATCAAGCCATTTCTGATGTGTCCTGTTGGGGTTTTTCCTTTGTCTCCTTATTTGCTACTGTGTGTGTGAGTTTTTTCATGTCATCCAAGAAGGGCAAATGCCTTTGTGGGAGATAAATTCCACATAAGGATAGTCACAAGCAGTTCTTGTTCTGCTTAGGGTCTACTCACGAACATAAAACTTGTTCTGTTTGCCAGGCCTTCATGCCCCAAACTTTAGGAAGTCTGCTTTCCCCTTCAGAAAATTATCTTGAAAACTAGCGTCTTAAACTCTTAGCAAAATACGCTGTGGAGGGTACGTCTGGATCTTCTGCTGAATTACCATTGAAGAGAAAGGCTAAACAGCCTAGTTCTGTCTCTTCGTCTGCACCTCCTACATTGAACATCTCTCTTGAGGCTGATGAAGGCTCAGAGGGCTGACAAGTCCTTGTTTCAGATTCATCTGGAACCGGTTCAGAGGTCTCTGTGGATCCAATGACAGGCATGTCTTCGGAGGCTGTGAAAACATCCACTTCAGATGCACAGGGGAAACAGACTCATCATTTCAGAAGGCCCTCGGGGGATGCCTCAAATATTAGGGAGGCAGTCCTGACTACTGTTGTGGAGTGTAGGCTAATGTCGGACCCTTCCATCTTCCATAAGGCAGATATGCACCTTACAAGAAACAAAAGTCAAAGCATTCTATTTCAGCTAAAGATCCACAAAGTGAATGGCAGAGCTTTACCCAGGACTTGTTTAATGCCATTATGGCCTTTAAGCCCCCTTCTGGTGTCTTTGTTCCTACTCCGCCATCTTGGACATCTTCACCAAAAGAGGAATTGGGGAGCAGGATTCTTCTGATGACAGATAATGATAGCCTATTCCACCCAGATTCCTTCTCCTCTGGAGTATGCTTCTCCAGAAGAGGAGTCCAGTGGCACAGACTCTCCTATAAAAGAGCTTACCTTTGGGGAAGCTATTTCCAAAATGAGGAAGTTTTTCAAATGGGATTATTCCTAAGTTAGTGATGTGGAGAAGAGGTATTATGACCTACTGCAAATGGAGTTGTTTGCCTGCATTACTGGATGCTTTCAGTCCAGCATCCCAGTCTCCAGATGCACAGACCCCAGCGCCTAAGAAATCAGGGCATTTTTACAAAGTGCCAGAGGACAGCAAGTTCCTTATCAGATGTCCATCAGCTGATCTGCCTAGGTGTGTCTGGTGTTGGATAAACTTTCCAGATTGCTGCCATCTACTACACTTCTGTTAACAAAAGCAGGACTTTGGAAAGGCTAGGGAAGAAGGTTTACACTTCTGCCACCTTAGCTTTCCATGCTATAAATTACCAGACCCATATGACCAGATAGGCTTTGGTTGTTTTATTACAGGCCACACAAGTAATTTCTGATCTTCTTGATTCAGAAGGGAAGACTTGTGCCTTGTCCTTACTAGGACTTTCTTCTCAGGTTGCAAGGAATTCAGTTAAGTGTAGTTATGATGCAGCAAAAACATCTTCCAGATGACATTAAAGTTAAGTTATTTGATGCTTCTCTGGATAACTCAGCTTTGTTTGTGTCTGCTGTGGCTGACTTAAGTCTTTGCAGGAGAAAGGTAAGGAGCTGCAGGATTTGAAATGCATTTTTGTCTAACCTGTACCCAAGTTCCACGGAACATATTCTTCCAAGACTGCCTGTGTGAGTAAACAGGCTCGCACTCCACCATCTAATTCTAAAAAGGGTAGAAGGGGGAGGCCTCCTCCACCTAAAATTTCTCAGTTTGCTCCTACTCAGAAGCAGACTTTTCCTCACAAGTCAGGTAGTCTGACTACCACTCTTGCCACAGCACTATTCCTCTTTCCCTTCGTCTTTCTCTGTCTCTTCATGTTAGGGAAAACATAACTCAGGACACGTGTTCTTTCTATTATTCAAAAAATGGTATTTCATGGTCTAGAAATCTCTGCCTCCCTTCGTGGGTATTCCTCTACCACCCCAGGAACAACTGCATTTATTCCCAGAGGTCCTCAGCAGTTGAATCAAGGGAACAGTTCAGGAGGATTGGAGTTTTATTCCAGGATGTTTCTGGTGCCCAGAAAGGATGGTCTCTCGAGACCAATTCTGGATCTCTAATTTCAACATCGTATTGAAGGTTCCTTCTTTCTGCATGCTGACCCTTCAGACCTTCTTTCCTCTTATTCTCCAACTTTTTATGGCATTACAGGATGTCAAGGATGCTTACTTTCATATTCTTATTAATCCCCTTTACAAGAAATTTTTACATTTCTCTGTTTCTTCCTTGCATTTTCAGTTCTCTGATTTGCCTTTTGGCTTTGCTGGTGCCCCAAGGGTATTCACCAAATGCCTAACACCTGTAACTGCTTTTTGTAGACTTCAAGGTATCCACGTTTTCCCTTAATTATACGACATTCTGCTTCAGGCATCTTCTCCAGATATCTTGTTGCAGAACCTACATTTCACTATCTCCCTTCTGCAAAGGCTGGAGTTCAGCATAAACTTCACAAAGTCATCCCTCAACCCTTCTCAGGATCAGGTTTTCCATGGGTGCAGGATTCCGACAAACCTTATGCTGCCCCCCCCCCAAAAGACTCACTCACTCATTTCTTTCTTCCAAAGTCTTCTCCCTCTACACACTGTCACAGCTAGGGAGTTCCTCAGACTTCTGGGATTCATGGCATCCACCATTCTAATCTTACCATTGTCAAACTTCACATGAAGTTTCAGTGGTTCCTGAAAACAGTCTCGATGCAGCATGCATATCCCCTAGAGGCTTTGGTTCTCTTTTTTTTTTCTCGTCTGAAGAATGACCTCCATTGGTGGATTCAGCAGGTGGCCCTGAACCCATGTCTTCCTCTGCATCCTCCTCTTTCCCCCTCAAGAGCTGTTCGCAGATGCTTCACATGTGGGGTAGTGAGCAGCCTCCAGCTCCTTGATGGTACAGTGGGTCTGGTCACAGTCCCAAAAAAAGGAGCACATCAACATCAAATAGATGAGCACTTCTATTGGCCCTTCAGGCTTTTCATCCACTTTTCCTTCCAGGTCCTCTCAAACTGTTTATTGACAACACCACAGTTCTCTGGTATATAAACAAACTGGGATGAAATCTTACCTTCTCTGCAGATTAGCTGTCATGGCTTGGGAACTTGCAGTTCAGTATCAGGTGACTCTTCAGCCATTGTACTTCTCCTCCAGTCAAAATCATGTGGGAGATGCCCTCAGCAGGTCCATGACTCAATCCCATAAATGGATGCTTCACAGGGATCTGTTTCTGGACATTTCCCATCACTGGGGTATTCCTCAAGTAGCAGTATTTGCCTCCCCTCTAAACAGACAGCTTCCTCTGTTTTGTACCAGAGTCCCAGGTCCTCTGGTTTGAAAGGTGGATACCCCATCTTTTTCCTTGGAAAGGTATGTTTCCTTATGCATACCCCCTCCCTTCCTCTCATTCCAAATATCCTGTTCAAGATTCAGCAAGACTGTCGGAAAATCTTGTTGGTGACTCCATTTTGGCCAAAACAGTATTGGTTCCCTCTTGCATTTAGCTCACGGGACAGACCTTCTCACACAAGATACAGAATCTGTTATCCATCCCCACCTGTCGACTTTGCAACCAACTCTGGATGATAGGATTGTGATTCCTTAAAGACACCCTTTTTTCTGAGGACATACTTAGGGTTCTGCAGGAGGCCAGAAAACCCAGTACTAGGAAATCCTACTTGGCTAAATAGAAGAGGTTTTCTGTCTAGTGTCTTTCACATAACTTGAATCCATTGACTGTGGATGTTCCACTGGTTCTCTTATTTATGTGAGTTGCTTAATGCTGGATTGACCTATTTCTCTATCAAGGCCCACGTGTCAGCTATTTTTTGCTTGTCTGCATTTATCTCCTCCTTTAGCTTCTAGGTTTGAGGCTAAACAGTTCCTCAAAGGCGTCCTACATATTAGATCTCCAAAGAAGCCTGTTCCTCCTCCTTGGGATCTTAATTTTGTTTTGGAGAAATTAACTCGTTCCTTTTGAGCCTGCTGATGCAGCTTCTTTGCAGCATTGCACTTGGAAAACTGTTTTGTTAGCTTTGACTTCAGGTAGACCTGTGTCTGAGCTGCAAACTTTTATGGCTTCTCCTTCTCTTCTGGTTTTCCATAAGGACATGGTGTCCTTGCATACTAACCCTTCTTTTATGCCCAAGGTTGTGAATGAGTTTTTGCTTAATAAATCTATTCATTTGCCCACCTTTTCCCTTCTTCACAATCACCTAGTAAGAAGGTATTGCATACCTTGGATGTGTATAGACCACTCTGATTTTATTTTGTCAAAACCAAGGCTGTCAGGAAATCTCATCAGATTTTTGTTTTTTATCACAGGTCTTTGTTATTTCCTGTTTCCAAGCAGACTATTTCCTCTTGGATTTCCAAGGCTATTTCCTTTTGTTATGCTTCTCATGGTAAGAGCCTCCCCTTTTCTGTTAAAGCTCATTCTACTAGGGCTGTGGCTTCTGGTGCTTTTTTCAAGTGTTTGGACACTAACTCCATTTTGAAGCAGCTACTTGGACTTCTATACGTACCGTCACCAAACACTACAAGTTGGATGGAATCTCCAGAGGTAGAGCAGGTCTTGCTAAGGACATTTTCCATAGCTTTCTAGAGAGATCTACTGCCCCTTTCATCTCCCAACTGTCCTCATGGTACTCTCCCTCATGTTACGAATACTGCAACTGTAGAACAGAAGGGCATAGTATAGTTGTGTAAAATCTTACCATAACAACAGATGTTCTCTTCACTGTTGCAGTGTTCTATCCCTTCTTCCTAACCCCCTGTTTTTTTTTCCTTTTTCTTATGGATTTTGATTCATCTTTGTTTTCTTAGACCGGCGTTCCTTCTGGGGCATTTCGTTCTGAGAATGGTACTTGTGGACAAAGCTTTTATGGCTGACTTGTGCGAGAGTGTATGTTCAACATCTCCCATTCTCCTAACTAATAAACTACGTTGTTATACTGGCTGGATGTCTGGTCACCTTTGGCAAGGGAATTCCTGATGTTATGAATACTGCAGCAGTGAAGAGATGGACATCTGTCATTATGGTAATATTTTACACAACTATACTTTGTGGGAACCAGAACCATTCCTGAATAAAATTGCTTCCGTAACGTATGAGGGGGCAGATTATATTGTCTTCTGAATAAACAGGTCTTGAAGAAGAGGGAAGTCTGGTGAATCTCGTTTTGAGGAGGCTGGATGGAAACATGAGAGACATTGAAGAGCAATCAAAGACATTCTATTAGCTATTTTGGATGATTTACAGAGTCCATTTGAGTGATTTTTATGGTTTGCCAGCTTGGGCAGGACAGAAATAGCTTTTATAACACAGGAACCTGGGGTAGGCTGTAGCAGAGAGGGGGAGGTAAAAGTTGAGAATCATAAAGAGACTGAGTTGTCAGGTAAGGCGGATTTAGAACCCTTTGAATTATAGTGAGATTTGTCCTGAAATGTATTTATTTTTTTAACCCTTCTGAGCTGCTTTTTGGTACTTGCATACAAAGGAGCCAGTGTTAGTACGGTGGTTTCTCTGGAAGTTTGAGAAAGGAGAATTTGCTTAAAATCTTGCATCACTTTACCTTTCTCATGTAAAGTTGTGAAAAGATCTGCAACACTGGTACCAAAAAGATGTTGCTTATCCAGAGAGGTCTTGAACCTTTAGCGGGGATGTTAAAACTAAGCTTCTGAAGTTTAAACCACAGGAATCTACAAAGAGCAAAAACAGTAGCAGCTGCTCTAAAAGAGGCATGAGCAGTGTTGTAAGTGCATTTATTACAATGCATGTCAACTTGAAAAGAAGATTTAAGAGAAAAAAAAAGCAGGTGGTTTCATGTCAGTGACATCCAAATCTGAAAGGACATTTCCAAAAGGGCATAATGATTTCCTGAACTTGAGATAACTGGTAACATTTCCACTGAAAATGCAGCATCATTTTAATGATAGTGTCTCCAAAAGAAAGATGTTCTTTGTGTTTCACTGTTGCAGTCATTACATTTGGGTAATCTGCTGGCAGGTTGCCCTCAGTCAGCCTGAATAACAAAGTCTTGGGCCCTGCATCGGTTGCTGTCTCCTCTTCCATGACATCAGGTCGTCAGGGGTATAAAACATGCAGCAGACACCATTTTATTCAGTCTTTCTTGCCGCGCGGTGCCCGAAGCAGAAGCAGTTCGCAAGTGCCGGTCGGCCGACTCCTGAAATTTTCATATTCGAATTTCAGAACCGAAGTCTTCAAACTAAAGCTAAGTTCCCCGAGGTCCAAAACCGATGAAGCTTCTCCTAAGCCAATCGCCGGTACTCAGTGAGGCACTTTTGCAGCCCTTGATACCCGCTTCTTTTGAGTCGCAGGCCTCTACCGAGACCCATTCGGAGTCTGGTATGCCGCACGATTCTCAGAGTATTGAACCCACAGATGTCTCTCCCTTGGATGGGTCTGGAGCCACTGAGCAGGCACCGGCTTCTGAGGGTGTTTTCAGGCCTCAACATTTTTATATTAAACCAACGCCCGCAACAAAAACAAGGTCAAAAACATCTATGTCTAAAAAAACCGATGCATGAGCCACATGCTCAGACCCCTATGCCTAAAAAACAGATGATCAAAATGGCTGAGGATTTAATTACCTTGATCAGGGGTTTCCAATCCCCCCCCCCCACCTGCTAAGAGGCCTAGGCAAGGCACTGATTATGAATCTTCAGATCAGGTTTCCATTTCTTCTGATCAGAAATTTTCTGTTCCACCCTATGAGGATTCTGATGCAGAGGAATCCATCCTGTCTGCTTCTCCTCCTGAGGATTACTCTTTTGGAGAGACTTTGCATACTTTAAGAGAACATTTTCACTGAGAGACGCAGGACTTCTCTGAATCAGAAAAGAGGCTTGGGGATTTCCTCCTCCTTCCTCAGCATAGGCCTTTGGCAATACCTCCTGTATTTGTGTTTACGGAATCAAGCATGGCTTCCTGATTCCCTGCCTCTGGCTCCTAGTAAGCCAGACAGATATTACAGGGTTCCTGACTCCCACAAATTTCTTTTCAAAAATTCTGCTGCTGATCCTGAAACTATTTCTCAGGGTCCCAAGGGTGTAAAGGCCTCTACAGCCAAAAATCCTACCCCTTCTGATAGAGATTCCACGGCACTGGATAGATGGGGAAAGGAGGTTTATACGTCTGCAGCCTTGGTAATCAGGGCTATAAACTGCCAGTTTCATATGCTTAAGTATCAACAGCATGTTATGATCTTACTAAACCAGAAAATGATGTTGATTTCTGATTGTGTGGAAAATAAGTTACAGGACTTAATTGCATTCAGCAGAACAGGTTGGAAAACATACTTTGCAATGTGGTTTTGATTCCTTGGAGGCCTCTTCTAGGGCCACCGTTACTGGATCTGTGATTAGAAGGCATGCCTGGCTCAAGGAGCAAAATCTGCCTGATCATGTTAAAGCTAAATTGGCGGATGCCCCTTTGCAGCATGATACTCTGGTAATAACACAGAAGAGGTTTTAAAGAAAATGGAAGACAAAGCTAAATCTAGTCAAACTGTAAAAGATTTCTTGCAAGTCCAGCCACCCAGGTTCAGTAGGCACTGACCTACTAAAAATTGGTCCTTTCCTGTGTCCAACAGAGCCACTCAGGTCCAGGCGCACAAAAGGCTCCAGATACCAGTCACAGGGTTCTTACAGGTCAAAGCAATGGGGTGCCTCCACCTCTAAATCTGGAGGAAACAAAGCACAACCATACAGTAAGCAGTCTCAATGACTTTCCTCTACCATCACCAAGCACTTATCTTTTGGCAGCCCCCTTGGGGGGAAAACTAGCACTTCATACTCATAATCGGCAGTTAATTACCCAGAACAAATGGGTATTAAACATAGTATCCTAGGGGTACAGATTTAATTTCCATAATTTGCCAATTCCAAACGGATGGCTGGATCTTCCACAAAAACCAGTGGGCAGAGGCCCAGAAACAAGTCATGTCCCTCATGGATATAGGGGCTATTCAACCGGTGCCAGAAAAGGAAAAAGACAAGATTTTTATTCGAGTATTTTCCTGGTACTCAGAAAGGACAATTCATGGCATCCACTACTGGACTTATCGATTCTGAACATGTTCCTAGACATTCCAAAATTCAAAATGCTGACTTTACAACAACTACTGCCTATGCTAGGCAGGAATGCTTGGTAAGTAACTCTAGACTTAGAGGCATACCTGCATATCCCAATAAGGGAGTCATGCAGAAGATACCTCCGCTTCAAAGCAGGTTTTTCGCATTACCAATTCTCTGCACTGCCCTTTGGCTTATCCACTGCACCCAGGGTCTTTACAAAGTGCCTGGCACCAGTAATTGCATTCTGCAGACAAAGAAGCATTCAAATTTATCCTTATCTAGACGATTCTCTCATTCAAGCAGAGGACAAGGACACTCTTCAACATCTGGCGTTTGTAAAAAGGCTTCTGGCATGCCTAGGGTACACCATAAATGAAAAGAAATCACAAGTGGTACCCTCTCAAATAATTACATTCCTGGGTGCAACTTGAATACAACTGCCCAGATGGCTTACCTCACGCCAGACATATAAAGGCAACTGACAACATACTTCAAACAAATGGCAACAAAAACCCAGTTATCTGCAAGACAAATTCTGCAGGCTTTGGGGTTCATGGCATCCTGCATCCTACTAATTCCATATGTGAGACTGCATATGAGGAAACTTCAGTGTTACCTAAAAAGTTTATGGAGTCAGCATTGTCACAGCCTGGAAACAATGTTTCCTCTCATTCCCTGCCTACAGCAGGAGTTTTTTTGGTGGGCAGAGACATGTCACCAAAACAAGGGACTGTCATTCACTCTACCCCCCCCTGCCACCCAAACTCTAACTACAGACGCATCAGACTATGCTTGGGGGGCCCACCTGGCTGGGAGATGCATTCAGGGCAAATGGAGCCCAAACCAAATGCATCTGCATATCAACTAGAAAGAGATGCTAGCTGTTCAGAATGCTCTGACAGCTTTCAAGGACTTACTTCATCCAGGACAACTACTGATAGATGGACAACACCACACTTATGTGGTACATAAACAAGCAGGGGGGTACATATTCGTACCCCCTTTGTAGACTAGCCATGGCTTTGTGGAACACAGCCTTGACTTACCAAATACATCCTCAAGCTCAATACCTGCCAAGAAAGCAAAATACTCTGGCAGATGACCTAAGCAGAAATCTTATGGACCCGCACAAATGGAAACTGGATCCACAAATCTTCAGCATGTTAACAAGAGATGGGGGAGCCCAGACATAGATCTATTTGTGTCTCCCCAAAATTATCAGTTGGACAAATTCTGCACAAGAACTCATCACAAAAATGCATGGAAAGTGGATGCTCTATCCTTCAGCTGGAAAAACCTATCGGTCTATGCCTTTCCCAGTCTGCCTCTGTTCTCCAATGTCTTACTAAAAGTCAAACAGGAAAAAACAAAAATTATCCTAATTGCTCCGGACTGGCCTCGCCAGCACTGGTACGTGCTTCTAAGGTATATGTCTCACCTTCCTCCATGGTACTTGCCTCATATACTTCATCTACTGTCTCAGCAGAACTATTAAATTCTGCACACTCCGCTCCAAACTCTGAATCTTGCAGCATGGCTAATCAACTAATTATTCAAACAGCACCTCTTAGTAAATCCTTGATGGATGTCATTTTGGAAGCTAGAAGGCCTTGTACTAGAAAATCTTATGCTGATAAATGGAAGAGATTCTGTGCTTGGAACCAAGCACAAGGAATTGACACAGCTAAGCCCAATATTCCTCAAATTTTACAATATTTGACTGAGATGCTTGACAAGGGCTTATCTTTTTCTTCAATAAAAATCCATGCCTCTGCCATCTCAGCTCATTACAACACAGAGCCACCCCTATTTTTCTCATCCACTGCTTAAACAGTATCTTAGAGGGTCCAAAAATTTAAGGCCACCCAGAAGAGCACCAATTTCTCCATGGGACCTCAATTTTGTGCTGGAAAAACTCACCCTGCCTCCTTTTAAACCAGCAGCTACTGCAGATATAACATTTCTATCTTGGAAAACATCTTTCCTTTTGGCAGTCACTTCAGCAAGAAGGGTTTCAGAACTACAGGCTCTCATGGCAGTGGAGCCTTTTTATTATATTTTACCCGGACAGGGTGTCCCTCAGGACCAATCCTTCTTTTATGGCTAAGATGGTATCCAGTGTGGCTCTTAACCAGACCATTCACCTGCCAACATTTTACCCAAATCCGCAGAAAAAGGGGAACGGATTCTGCATTCATTGGATGTATATAGACAACTAAGATTCTACTTAAATAGGACCAAATCTCTCAAAGTCTGAGCGACTACTGGTAGCATTTACTGCAGGGTCAGAGGGGAAGGCTATATCAAAGCAGACTATTTCTAAATGGATAAGCCAATGCATTAGTTTCTGCTATTTGCACCATGGTAAACCGGTGCCCAAGAGGATCAGATCACATTCCACCAGGGCTGCCTCTAGTTCAGCAGCTTTTCTGAGGGGTCCCAACCAAAGACATTTCAGAAGCTGCTTCTTGGAGCTCTGTTCATACCTTCACAAAGCATTATCATTTACCTCTTTTCTCTAAATCCAGGGCAGGCTTTGCCATTGCAGTCCTGCAAGGCCTTATAGCCGCTCCTAATGCTGTTTAGTTCCATCCTCCCATCCATAGCTTTGGGATTCTACCCAAGTGTAATGACTGCAACAGTGAAACACGAAGAACATAGTACAGTTGTGTACACTTACCATAAATGTAGATGTTCAAGTGTATTCACTGTTGCAGTCCGGGCTACCCACCCTCCATCCCCCTTTTTATACCTTTTCTTTCATTCACTATACTCAAAAGCCTTTGTGGTTTATTTGCTTTTAGTTGAAGGTAAAGTTTTATGTTTCTAAAAGTGCATTTATATATTTACTGTTTAGTTATATATATATTTTTGCTCCCCATTTGGGGGGCACCTGACATCTGGGGCAAGAAAAACTGAGTAAAATGGCGTCGGCTGCATGTTTTATACCCCTAACGACCTGACGTCATGGAAGAGGAGACAGTAACCGATGCAGGACCCAAGACTTTGTTGTTCAGGCCGACTGAGGGCAACCTGCCAGCAGATTACCCAAATGTAATGACTGCAACAGTGAGTACACGAACATCTAAATTTATGGTAAGTGTACACAACTGTACTTTCTTCCAGAGGAGAATCAGAAAGTAAAGTATCCTCATCAGAGGCATAAGCCACTAGAGAATAGAATTTGGAAGAATAAGCCAAAGAATCTTCTTCAGATTTCAAATCCCCCAAGAAACTTCTCTCCCCCTTAAGGAGGAGGATGGGTAGAAGGTGCAGCAAAAGGTGAAGGAGGCTTCAAGGGCATAATGTCTTTGAAAAGCCCTTGAGTAAAAACTGCCATTCCTCCTAAAGATCCCTAGACATCCGAAGGACAAATGTGTGCTTGATTTCTAAATCATCTTAAGCAGGACACCTGCTTGCATAATGCATTTGTGGGGCTGAGCCCTGGTATACCTCTATCAAGGAACTGGGAACTTCTTCCATAAGATCTTAGGTGTGCCGTCAGGTCTTTCTGAAATAAGCTGATATTCTTCCTTGACAGAAACAAAGAACTGGTTAGATAAGATGGAAATGTGAGATGGCTGCCCCTTAGCCTATGTTGGGGTCACAGTAGAGGGACCAGCTGAGGGAAACTGATGATCCAAGGGCTCAAGACACAATGGACACATCCAGGTCTGACAGGACAGCAGAAGTCTCAAGCTTTGGTTTCTCTGTGTTCTTTTTCTGCAGCGGTGGAACATCAGAATGCAAAGACTTGGAGGCCATTTTACCTTCCATGGGTATCTTAAGTCTTTGGTTTTCAAGATGAATTTCTAAGGAAGGTGGACTGCTATGTAGGGTTTTTAGGAACAAATAACTGACAGAACACTTTAAATGGTGTCTGTGAGGAATTTCCCTTTCGTAATCACATTCTCCGTTCTTCAGTGACATGTACTAAAAATGCTATTACAAAGAAAAGAGGTATTCCTAATGGGGTCACTTCCTCTCCTATCTGCCCAACAGCTAAGGAAGAGGCAAGAACTGTACATCTGGCAGACTAAAGTTGAGATGGTTCAGTGTTTGGGCTGATGGCAAGAAAGTTCTTTAGTAATTTGCACCCATACATCTCTTATGTAACTCCTGGCTCCTTCAGTCTGAGGCAGTACATCAGACTTATGATACACGAGGAAGGTGGCCCAGACTTTTGTAAGCTGGCCAGGCATATGTCTTTCCTTGCCAGGATATCCTTTCTGGTAGCAGTACTGCAAGAGAAATAACTCAAATATGTACTATTATGGTGAGTTCTTGCACAACTGTACAGTTCCAGATGTAGATGACTTGGTACTCCATTTATAAGGGGAAAACTAAGGAAAATTAACTGAAGACAAGAAAAAAATAATTCTCATTGAAATTTTTGGGCTAGATTTTAACAAAAGAGGAATAATAGATGTATGTCTAGAGGGAAACCTAAATTAAGAGTTGGAGAGGGAAAATGTAAAAGGGAACTTCTGTATCATAAATTAGGACAGCTATTAGATTTCCTGCTGACATCCGAGGCATTTACCAACAAGAGTGATGGAGAACTGTGAGGCAAATAGTGAGGTTATGCTTTCAAGTTAGACCGCTTTGTGTCATACAGGTAATTGACCATAAGGAATTAAGTGGTAGTAAGAGGGTAGAAAGTAAAAAAGTGGGAAAGCACATTTATAATGCTTTGAAGATGTTCTACAGCAGAATTGAAATCTGTACTGATGCCAAAAGACATGATCACTTCAGCAACTGTAGTTAGAATGTTAATGCTGTGAATGTGTTGGAAGATTAGTGGGCAATTAAAACTTGAATATCAAGGTAAAGTAATAGGAAGGATGGTACTGTAGGAGAGAGGTATGGGCAAGATGGAAAAGATTATTGTGGAGGAAAAAGTCATTTAAGGAAGGTTAACAAAATTACTTAATTCAAGAAACATATCTTGTGTGCAGAGTATAAGTAGGAGAAAAAATGTTAATCCTTTGTGATGAGGAAGGGGGAGGGGAAGGGAGTATTACTAGTATGGTGGACGGAAGATAACAGATTGAAGGACTCTGAGGAGGTGAAGATAAAGTTATTATTTATTTATTGGCATTTGTGTACCGGGCTAGTCCAATGGGCGGTTAAGAGCCCATTTTCATTGGAAGCCCAGGGAGGAAACGCTCCATAAACCTAGAATATATAACAGAAATTAACAATATGAAAATTAATACAACAAATACGTTGATAGAAAATATTAGTTACAGCAGAGTGTGAAGATGCATAGTAGGTGCAATTAAATGCAAACTTAACAATTACAGAATAGGTAATAAAAAATTGTAAAAAAAAATGTTGGAAATTTAGTTAAGGGATCTATGGACAATTTATAGATTGTGTAAAATGAAATCTGAATAAATACACAAGGGAAATGGATGTCAAGTTGTAGAAGGGGAATGCATAGTACAGGTACAGATCCAGTTAGAGAGGTGTTCTCGCAAAGAAGTTTTAAGGAAGTCTTACAGAAGAATGACAGTGTATGGTTCTAATTAGTAGTGGAAGGAAAGTGTACAGCGGTGATTTAGGAGTAAGGTAAACTTGGATTCTGAGAAGATCTGTCATTGGTAGTAGTCTGTGCAGTCGAAGCTCACTTCCATGGCCAGACAGCGGCAGGATGGGAGGAGTGGATCTCCTCGAGTAAAGAGGAGGAGAGAATTAAGATAAAGGCTAGATGTGATGCTACAACAGTTATAATCAAAAAGTCAAAGGAGTTGGGAATGAGAGAGGAAGATATTGTTGATGAAAGAGAGGTGGTAATCATAGGCAGGTGAAATGAATGGGTGAGGGGTGTGGAGAAAATTAGAAAGGTAGAGGGATAATCTGGAAGCCAAGGTTTAGGAGTGATCATCTGTAGAGTAGGGAATAATGGCCAAATAAAGAAGAGGTAGGATTATGAGGAGTTATGCAGGGGGATTTTAATGTTGCAGTGAAAGAAACAGGATAGGAAAGATTTAGTATGGGCTGTGGAACAGGAGATAGATTAAAAAAAAAGAGGGAGGACTCTGTCCCTTTTGAAGGGAGTTTCTTTCCAAGAAATGGAACAAAGCCAGTGAAAGGTTGAATAGGTAAAGATAAGAGATGGTGCTTTGTAGACCATGCACATGTGGCACTAAGAATGTAAGCAGAAGTTTTGGAGGTAAAACATGGAAAGAGAAAAGGTTATTCATAATGAGCCACCAGGCAAAAGAGTATTGGTGACGGAGCAGATGAATGAAATGTGGAAAATAGTGAAAATGATGTATAGAGAAATATGTATCATTGGGGATGAGAATGAGCTATAGGAGAATTGGGCAATTGAGAGAGCCAAAGCAGAAGTGGTGAAAGCTGAAAGCAAAGATGATTTATCAGGTACTGAAAGCTGCAGAGTCTATTACAAATGGCGAGGAACTAGTGGAAATGGAAACTTTTTGATGGTATGGGGGGGTGAATAAAATATTGACATAGCAGCTTAAGCACAGGTTGAAAATTATACCCTTGGGATCATGACCTTGTGGTGGTTAAGAACAAAGTTGTCTGCAGCTTGTGCTCATGGTAGGGCTATCATTTACAGATTGTTATAAGAGGAGGGGTCAAAATAGTAATGATCCAGAATGTCCCACATAATAGTTTAGTAAAGGACTCTTAAGGAGTCCTTTTCAAATCATGGGAACCCCATATTCTCAACCACATCGTTGAGATGACAATATCAAAAACCCATTTCAGCAGCCCCCCACAGCAACAAAGATGATCTCAGGGTACATTACCTGTTGTCCAACAAGATGAACTTATCATTTTCCCAACTGTAGTGCGATCTCTGAGTTTGCATAAAGTTAGGAAGGTGTGGAGGTATAGCCCCCCCACCTGGCTGGGTTGGGGATGGTGCGGTTTAGGTTTTGTTGCATTTTGGATGAGTGGTTACTTACCCTCAGAAGGTCTTCGTTGCTGTGGTGGTTCACTGAAATGGGTTTTTGCTGTTGTCTCGATGATGTGGTCTTTGATTATATGGGGTTTGGACTATCTGACATAGACCCCTCTTAAGAACCAGAGCTGGGATAATGTGAGACACCCTTGAGAGTGGTCACTAGTTGGCACTTGGTAAACAGGTGACCTATGTAGTCTGATTGAACTTGACCAGAAAAAAGCTATGTGGAGCTGTTGAGCTTACTGGACAAAGGGAGTCTAGAATAAGGATGGATTACACTGTCTCTTAGGATATGGAATGTCACCGCTGCAGGAGCAACATCTTTGTGTGGGAGGTGGAAAGGTGCCATCTAGAGTTATCTGATCTTACCCCTACATAGTATTGGTTCTGGAACCAAACAAGTGGTGAGTCTTTGTCTTCTGGAGTTGACCACCAGGAGTGGCCATATGTAGTTGAAATATTCACAAGCCCCCAGCTTGGGTGGTGGTATTTGGGAGTTTGTACCAGTAAAGGAGTTCCCACAGTGCAGTTGCAGATGCAAAAAAGAAGCTCTCCCATCTTTCTGCATTTTCACACAACAGCTACCAGGAGCATATGGCACTGTTGAAGATTACTGAAGGTTTTGATCCTAGAAGAAAGCGGTGGTAGCTGTAATACCTGAAGATGGTAAAGATCAATCGTATCCAGCTTCCTACAGGCTCATTTCAGTAATAAACCATGATTATAAAGTGTTTGCCTATAATGGCTAAAAGAATGGCAAAACTGATACAAAAAAATGATATATGGATCGGTATGGTTTTGTGGAGGGGAGGCAAACATTTGACAACATTAACATAACACTGATGATCCAGGGGGAAGCAGAATGTAAGAAAATACCACAGTTAGTGGTGGATCTTGATGCAGAGAATGCATTTGGCAGAGTAGATTGGGACTTGATGAGTAGGGCAATGGAAGCAGTTGCTTTCCCTTATAAAGTTGTAAGGTTGATTAGGAGTATATATGAGGGTTCGGAGTTTAAAATTAAAGTGGTTGTGGTGGTCTCTGATAATTTCTGCTTGACTAGAGGAACCAGGCAGGGGTGTCCTCTTACCTTTGTTTACATTATATTTAGGACCATTGGCAAATAAAATAAGGGGCTCAAATTCAAGGATATAATTGGTATGTTAGTGAAAAAAGATGGCTCTATTTGCAGATGGTATTTTATGCATGACAAAACCAGAAAGGGGCATTAGTGTTGTGGAACATTTTAAGACTGTTTCAAATCTTCTTGGGATACAAAAATTAATGTTGTTAAAGTAAATGGAGGTAAATTGTGTACCCACCCACAAATTGGTCCAACAGTGTTCATATTTATAGACATGATAAAATGAAGCATTTAGGAGCATGAATTGGAAATGACTCCATTGTGGTAGCTAAGGATATGTGAGAAGAGACTAAGCAGAAGATAATACAAACATTGAGAAACTGGAAGCTTTGTTACATGGATATGGATAGCAAGATACAAGCAGTTAAAATGTTTTTAGCCCCTTTAGTCTTGTACACAGGTCGAACATATTTTTATCATCCATAGGAAAAGTTGTAGATAGCACTTAGAGCTGTGAAGGATTTTGTCTGGGAGAGGAAGACAGCAAGGGTCAAGTGGGATAAGACAAGTATTTCAGTAGAACAAGGCAGACTAGGATTATCCAATTTGAGAGGGTGTTTTAGAGCAACATAGTGGTCTTGTACATAGCACAAGCAGAAAAGTATAATTTAAAGTAGAAAGGGATGATGATGATGATGTTACAGGGGGGAAGCTCAAACAAGGGGAGACTGGGATTTTGGATGCAGACTCTTAGTGAATGACAGTCATCGTACAGAATATTATATTCATAAAGTAGCGGGGAGTATTTTAAGAGCTAAACCAGCACAGGAATGGAGGAGAGATATTCTGCCGATGGGGATGACTGCAGTTAGAGATGCAGACAATAGACAAGAGGGGGCTGGAATTTATTGGAGAAAACTGGCAAATGATCCAATGTATTGGGTGCATATATCTAGAAAGGGAAAGGTAATAAAATGGGAAGACACCAAGAATTTATTTGGACTGTAGGTTAGAGAGTCTCTTCCCTATCAAGGATTGATATCAGATTATTGGCAAAGAGAAAGAAATATAGAGGGTGCTAAACAAAAGACCAACACTGATAGAATTTTTAATAGAATCTAGAAAAGAAGCTGCCATTAAAAAGGAATAATTAATAGAGCATATAAAATATTGCATGATAATTATAAAACTCAGAGTAGCTTGAAAGGATTGGGAAGGAAGACTGAATAAGCAATTTACAAAGAGAGAATGGGGGGGGGGTAAGGGGTATGTGTTTATCATCCAAATATGCAACAAAGTCTAGAAGATTTAGGATCTTTGCCTGGAAGTGTTTACATGAGTATTTTTATACCCCAAGTAGAGTCAAAAGAATTTTTCCTCAGGTGGATAGCAAATACTGGAGGTGTGACAGGGAAGAGAGGGGTAATTGGGGATATTTTTGGGGGAGTGTAATGCATTGGCAGACTTTAAATATTCCTTGCAGACCGCTCTGTCAAGGATGCTGGGGGAACGGATTGGATTGACTAGGGAGATGACTTTTTGAGCTATGTTACAGAATTGGAATTGCTTAGACATAAAGCTTTGCGGAGTGTAATTATGGTGGCTGCCAGGAAAGCAATTACTAGAAAATGGAAATCAGTCTAAATAAACTTTACTAGAAGTAGTGAATATAGTAACAGAGATAAAACAACTGGAATTGAGATCTTTAGAAAAGCGAAAGTGCAAACTACATAGGAAAAATGGGAATTGTGGGAACAGTATATACAGAGAAGGAATGTAGTTTGAAAGAAGGCAGGATTTCAGTGATCTATACAATGCGTAACTGACAGTGACTGGATGGATTAAAAGTGTCAGTTTATTTTTCATTTGTATAAATATAGGATTGCCCATGTCATACATGATAATGAAGATTTTTTTTTTTTGTTTATTAAAAAAAGAATCATTGATTCAAGCTTGGGAATTTGTTGCAGTTGTCTGTCTTTGGGGATCAGGGAACACTGCAAAGTCCCAAATGAAGCCATCACATGCTCTTGTTTATCACTTGCCATTTGAATACTGCAATCAGACTAGAAAGTATCCACTTGGAAAGAACGTATTAAATCCAGCCAGCTGTATGGTCTCTTGTTTCATCCTGCATCTATGGCAGCCTTATGCCTCAAGATGTTGAGACTAATGTCACCATCCTTTTATCCAGCTCCATTTGCAGTTTCTGCAGTGGACCTTAAAAATAAGAGTTTTGTGGTATCGTGTCATAGTTGGTGTCTTAACCCATTTGCCCATTCTCATGTGTGCTATCAGCACCTTCTCTGGTGATTATGCAAGTGCACCGTATCACAGGGCTGCCCCTTTACCCTCCTCTTGCCACAGTCATGGTTGACACCGATGTATTTTTTTGTGATGCATTGTTTAGGGTAGACTGCCCAAGGTATGTAGACAGCTTGAGGCATCCTTGCACATCACTGTTCTGAGGATGAGGGTAGAATTACTTTCATTGTACACTTTTCAGGACCTTCTCCCTAGTGTACAATTGCCATCTACTCGGACAACGTGGTGGTGATGTGATATAAACAAGTGACAGTAACTTTTCTTAGCCCTACGCAGGCCAAGAGGCTATGGAAATGAGCCCATAACATCTCACTGTGTACTCTCCTTAGTGCATATCCTGGTATATGCCAACTGTAATGTAGACATGCTCAGTTGATGCCTGTCGATTTCTCAGCCAATCAGTGGTGAATATATTTCACCTTTGGGGAGAGCCACTCTGCAGTGAGTTTGCATCCCTGACCAACAGTAGTGCTGCAGTTTTTTTTCTCCCTAATCCATCTTTGTGGACAGAATCCCTGGGGCAGTAGTCCCCATTTCTCCTGTATACTTTTCCCCTTTTTCCATTGATCATGTACTTTCTGTGGAAGTCCAAGATGGGCAATGCCAAAGTCTTTCTCATAGCCTCATTCTCACCTCAGCAAGTGTGATTCCTACATCTGTGGCTTTTTCTGATGGAGAAGCCCCTTTTCCTCAGTCTGTCTAAATATTTACCTATGCAGCCATCCAGCAAGCCTTACCTGGACCTTCAGTCTGTCAAACTGACCGGTTCCTCTAGTTCTGTTAATGACCAGAGATCCAGAATGCCGATCCATGGTGGTACAGATCTTTACAGCAATCCTCACCAAACACACTAAGAATATCTAGGAAGTTAAGTGCAGCCAATCAGAGGATTCATCGCTTATTCACCCACCAGTACCTGTAGCCCTTCAGTTCCTAGTTGATGTTTGGTTCAACCTTAAATGTTCACTTGATGGCAATATCTAACTTTCTTCAGGATCTTATTTGTGCATGTATTGCATTTGTTAACTGGGAAAGTTTGACTGGATGCAAGACCCCATTTCAGCGGAGGCCCAGGGAGAAAAGCACATTTTATATAAAAGTAAATATCAAGAGGCAATGTACATAACATGATGATACTGGTTTACAAGAGAAGGTAAACATAAATGACATTGATCATTTTACCCAGAATAGTACAATGTATAGGAGTAGCCAATAATAATAAGGGATGACAGTGATATTTAAAACATTTAGTAATACGGGTAGTTAATAAAATAATATTACGGTTGTTGTGCTATACATTGGTTTGATAGTTTAGTAACAGTAATTGCATTAAGCAGACATTATATATATATTTGGATGGAAAGGGTGAGATTAAGACAGGAAGAGAGAAAAGCAAGGAGCAGGTATTGAGGAAATGTCTGCATACTGGAGAGCTGTTTAACTGGAGTCTGGGTGATGAGTCAAAATAGGTATAATTATGGGAGATACTAGAGAAGGAAGTGGGGGCAGAAACAGAGTTATTTGTTTGCCATCCAGGGCTAGAAGAAAGGCAGATCCAAGATTTGTCCAGATGAGAGTTTGACTTGAACATTTTGTGGTTTACTTCTAATTTAATAGAGTATAGAAAAAAAGTGCATCTCCAGAACTGCTGTTAGATTTAGAGGTGGCTAGTAATATATTTGTGGATCATAATATTCTCTGTAGTGAGTATAGCTGGATGAGTTTAGCTAGGGATGGGCAGTTAAGTGTGTATAATTGTAGATTATGTATAAATGTTAGTTATAGTATGCTAAGGAATGGGGCAACTTTAGCTAGCTAGTTTTGTACCTTGAGAGATAGTGATGGGTACAGTGTAGGTGGTTAGCAAATTTAGCTATTTTGTGGTAACATTGTTCTAGTCTGGATAGTTGAGTGGTTGGTAGATTTGTAAATATTGTAGCAGAGTAGAGAAGGGTGGGATGGGGGGTGAAAGCTAGATGTTTTCTGGCAGTGCCTGTGTGGTATGGTTTGATTCTGTACAAGCTTCCAAGTTTTTCCCACCACATTTTCAATATGATTGTCAAATTTCAAATTTTGATCAGTATAAATACCCAGTAGTTTGGTGTTGGGGACAAGTTCAGTACTAGTATTAGAATAAGTTATGTGAAAGGATGATTTTGAGAGGATTGGGTTTTTGAGTGTAAACATGCTCAGCTTAGTTTTATTGGGGTTAAGATGCGTCTTTGAGGTAGCTAATCAAGATTCGACCTCTGTAAATGATTTTTGTATAATTAGTTGAAGTTCAGCAGGGTTGTTAGAATGACAAATTAAGGTAGGATCATCTGCATATTGGTCTGTTGAGGCAGATTTGGTATGTTGTGAGAGTTCATTAATAAAACTGTTAAAGTATGGGGCCAAAAATCCTTGAGGGATGCAGGTAGTTACAGGTAGGAAAGATGAGAATTGGGTTTGCCATTTGACAGCTTGTTGATAGGGGGTGTATCTTTGGAACCAGGACATGGAGGAGATATTTAGGCATATATTAGCAAATTTGTTTAGCAGTATTGGATGTAAGACTGTGTCAAAGGCACTGGAAAGAGCGAGAAGAATTTTTGAAAAAGGCTGAGACTCCTCATTTTTTATGAATGGTCTTTTCTAAGTCTACTGTAAACTGGAGGAAGAATTTCTTTATCTTTGTTTTGGCCAGATTTTGGTAATTATAAGGATGTTATGGGGAATGCTGGCTTATCCAAGCATGATGCTCTGCTAGCTTGATAAAAGTACTCTAAGTGTTCATATGATACATTGTAAGGGGGATTTTGTTCTGCAGTGATAATTAACTTGGGATGTGTAGGAGGTGGAGAGATGTTTTGAGGAGTCTGTTGGTGATTTGGGCCTTGTTTTGGGATGTGTATCGCCTCCTAAAACCAGGTTAGGTGAGTTGCAATGAAAGGGAGGCCGTGTGTTAACATGTTTATATTTGTAGAGATGGATGGTGGAGAAAGTGAGAAGGTAAGGGGCTATAGTATAGTAAGAGAGATGTAAGCATTTAACAGTATTGGCAAGGGTAAAGGAAAGGAGGGGATGGATGATGTAGGTGAACAGATTTGGAAATGTCCATAAGAGTGAAGAATCAGGAGTGGTATAAAGAAAGATGACTGAAGCTGTAGCATCTTATTGTAAGATGTGAGGGAATTTAAAGTGTTAGTGTAGGTGTGCCAGTAGAACAATATATGAATTGAGTGTAGAAGTAGGAGAGGTGGAAGTCAGAGGAGTTAGAATGATTATTGAGATGATATACAGTGTTAGAAATAATATGGTATTATAGAGGAACAAAATATAGGAGGCCTTGTGATGGAGGGAGTATGATTGGTTTGTAGAATTGTTTTGACTGGTTAAATATGGTATAGGCGTGGAGTTGGTGTCAAATAAATGTAGTGGGGGTGGGTGGGAATTTGTAGGTAAGGTAGAGGAGCAGAGGGGGAGTCCACACCTTTGTGTGAAATTTGCAGGAAACAGAGTAAGTAAGTGAATGGTTACCTATTGCTTGCACTCTTGGTTTCCTAATGTAAAGAATACAGGATGGTAGGAATTTTTCAGATGGGGTGACTTTAAGAGATAGATGTACTCTAATAATGTAGGCTGGTAATATTGGACAGTTGGATTCCTTTTGCATCCTAATTTCCTTGAAAGTCTGCAAAATCTTGTATTTTCTTACTGAGACCCCCATTCAGAGAACCTGTTTCCCCTACTGGAGATGTACGCAATAAGACTTTGCCAGGCTAACCAGAGACCCATTCCACAAAAGCCATACTACTTCAGCCTTTTTCAGGAATTTCTATGTGGCCAGCGTGTGGCTGCAGCATGGGCTTCTCTTTTGTAATGCACTGTAAGCTGGATGCACTCTACAGACCCAGGTTGACCTTTTGTATCCCTTATCTTGGGTAGTATGCAGTCATGAATCCATGCAAGAAAAGTAGTTGAGGACTCTGCTAACACTAAAGACTATGGACTGGATCATGCAGGACATGAAAGTTAAATTACATAATTTTAGATTTTTATGATCCACATCTACTTAAACAAGCCTGACACTTTCTCTTTTTCCATATCTATTTCCCAAGAGACTTGGCCAGTTTTATGTGAGGGCCTGTATGTTAGAGGACTAGGTAAAAAGTGTAAGAAAGATGTAAAAAAGGCAAACTCGATCTACAGAAATGGGAAAGTGTGTGGCAATTTTAAGTTGTCATTCTCGCCTTCATTCTTGCTGGATGGGTTCAGAGCCGATCCTCGGCTCCGACTCGGACTATACTATAGCTCGAGAGCTATATTTACCGGCTCGAGGCAGCCCTATATCCCACAATACCATGCGCTAACTCCCCAGATCTCGTTTGCTGCTTCGCTGCGAGGTTGCGTTTTTACCAGCTCAGGTCAGTTAAGAACTTTTTGTGTAGTTTTTTAGGTAAAAGGTTAGATTTCCCTATCTAATTATATTCCTAATCCTAAAATCTTATTAGCTAAAAATTTGTTAAGCCCTCCCCCCCCCTTTTTTTAGTCAAACTTATAGACGGGCCTTAGCTCTTCTATAGTTTTCCTATAGTTCCATTTTTTAGTGTGTGTGTGTCAGTCCTTTAACTTCTCCCTTTGTGTTAGAGTTTGAGTGTGAGTTGTGAGTGCTGATTGTGTTGACTCTTAGTGTCCACCATAATGTCTAAAGACACTAAGATTTCAGGATTCAAGAAGTGTGACTCGTGCTGTCAGAAAATGTCTGTGACAGACGGTCATACTTCTTGTGATTATTGTTTAGGACCCTTGCACCTGCAGGACTCTTGTTCCGTGTGTCATGGATTTAGTTCGAGTCCTGCAGGAGCGCCATAATAAGTTGATTTTGAGGGGCTTATTGAAGCTCGACGACTCCCTGTCTAAGTCTGGCTCGGGGAAGTCGCCCAAGCCCGCCAAACCCTCTGCTCCAGCTTCTGAGTCGACGGCTGGCGGAACCGAAAGTGTTCCGACGTCAGCTCCGGCCGGATCTGATGCGAGCAAGACTTTGCCCGCTCCGAAACCCTTTTCAGAGCCAACAACAGCGCGCAAGCACTCTAGATCGCCCTCAGTAGAGTCCGATCGGCTCCAACATCGCCCTTACTGTCGGAGCAGAGTCATAGGACTCATTCTTCCAGGTCTTCCAGGCTGTCCGACCATGACATTGAGAGGGTGGTCAGTAGACTACTCAAGTCCCAGGCACTGGCCCAAATAATTCAAAGCCTATCTCATCAGACTGTGACTCCCTCGGTACCACTTTCGATTCCTCCTCCGACTCTTCAGTTGAGTTCGGAGCCGGAGTTTGCCGGAACCGGGATCTTGCCCACGTCGGAGCCGATACTACCACCTTGGGCTCTGACGTTGTTGGCTCCGACCTCTTCATTGGTGTGCCGTCCATGGAGAGGTCCGGGCGCCGAGACTCCATCGTCTGTTCCGAGGGGGCGAGTGGCATCGGACCCTTGTCCGACCCCGTTCTCCTTCTCGGAGCGTCGGGTCTGGTTAGTTCGGCCCTGACATCATTCTCGGAGCCTTCTCAGTCAGCGCCGGGGGCGGTCCTGGTATCCTCAGAGCCAGGGCTGTCTTCGGTGCCTGATAGGGGAGCCATTGAGGTGATGAGCGTGCTGGATCCGGTGTCCGCTCCAAGGTTGGTTCCTTCAGCTCCTCCCTCTACGGTGCCTGTTACTGTCTCTGGTCATCCTCTTGAAACTGATAGCAGAGATCCAAAGCGCAGGGTACCCACTTTGGGTGTCTCTTCCTCGTCCGAGGCCTCCCCTGAAGTTTCAGGGGAACCCCCTAGGAAAAAGTGCAAGAGGAAGCACGTGGACTCCCCCAAGTCTCTCACTTCAGACACCGACTTGGATGAGTCTGAGGGTTCCCCAAGATCCCCCTCTGAGGATGTCTCCTTTTCAGACATCCTAGAGATCCTAAAACAGAGGGGGAATTGGTCCACCCTCAAACCCTCCGAGGATGAGTCTGTTTACCTTGACGCTTTTGGGTCTCGCCCTTCCACCTCCTGGGTGTCCCCTCCTTTTGACCCACTGATGGAAGTAGTGGCCAGAAAGGTGTGGGCAGCTCCTGACTCGATGGAACCTACCCCTAGGAGGTCTTCTAAATTTATTTCTGCTCCGGCAGACAAACCATTTCTGACCAAGGGTGTCTCGGTAGATGCTGTGGTGGTAGCAGCCGCCACTAGGAAGGAATTAGCTGATCCTTCTGTACCTGTTCATCCTCCTAATTAAGACTCTAGGACTATGGACAGGTACGGGAAGTGGACATTTGCTTCAGCGACCTTTGCCATGTGGTCGCTGAACTATTTGTCATTTCACTCGCCTTCAGAGAGATTTGCTCAAAGAACTGGGTGAAACCATACAGGATCCTTCTGCTGCGGGGTATCAGGACAAGATTAACTCCCAGCTGGCTACCCTGAATTCCATTGCCAACTCCTCCATGCGGCTTATCTCTTATGCAGCCGATGGAGCGAGTAGGGCCACAGGCACAGGTGTTGCATTGAGACGTCATGCCTGGATGCGAGACTGTAATTTTGCTGATCCCTTCAAGGCGTCCTTCACCAACACCCCCTTTGATGGTTCAGAGTTGTTTGGACCTCGGGTGAAGACTACCCTCACCAGATGCGAGCAAGATGGTAAGACTCTCTGCCGTGGGAGTCCACTTTTCCACACCATCTAGACCATACCCTAAAGGTCAGAAGGGTGGAAAGATGTGGTTCCGCAAACCACAAGGAGTCGCGCCTGCCGCACGTGGTGAACTTCCCCCCCAGAGGCAGGGGGGGGGACAATAATAGACGCCACCCCAGGGGCAGAGGGGGTCCACATAGGGTTCCAGGGAATCCTTCCCTGACCAACCCTTTCAGCATCCCTGAGAAGCTGCCCGACTGTCCACCTTCGGAAGCATTTGGGGGAAGATTATCTCTGTACCCGGAAGCCTGGCAATCCCTCTCTCAAGACAAATGGGTACAGTTGATCATATCCGAGGGTTACAAAATCCCCTTCATTTCCCCTCCGATCCAATCGCCGAGATCCCTCCCAGACGTACCACCCGCACAAAGGGGTCAGGCACAGCTAGAAATAAAAAAGCTGTTAGAAAAAGAGAGTCATCCAGGCAGTCCCAGCAGACCAGCTAGGATCCGGAATTTACTCCAGGTTCTTTTTGGTACCAAAAAAGACAGGAGACTGGAGACCCATTTTGGACCTCAGCAGACTGAACAAATCTGTGCAGAAGACAAAATTTTGGATGGTAACGCTGCAGTCCATTCTGCCCTTCTTGGGCAGAGACAACTGGATATGCTTGTTAGACCTTCAGGACGCGTACTATCATGTAAAGATACACAGGCGCTCCAGGAGGTTTCTCCGCTTCCGGCTGGGAGACCGTCATTACCAATTCAGAGCCCTGCCCTTTGGTCTCACCACAGCCCCCGGGTGTTCACCAAATGTTTGGCAGTGGTCACGGCACATCTGAGAAAAAAAGGATTCCAGGTGTTTCCATATTTAGACGACTGGCTCATTACCGCTACCACCAAGCAGCATCTTATCATAGCCAGGGATTACACCATTCGCATTTGCAACAAACTAGGTATTTCCATAAATTTCGCAAAATCCTCCTTGTCGCCTTGTCAATGTATAAACTTCATAGGCACTGTGTTCAACACCACAGAAATGTCTGCAACATTACCACCTCAGAGAGTGACAGACATACGGCGGAATGTTCAGCTTCTGTTTCAGTCCAACAGAATTCAAGTCAAGTTAGTACTGAAAACATTAGGCCTCATGGCAGCGGCGATTCTTCTCCGCTTAGCCTGCTTCCATATGAGAATTCTCCAGTGGATGCTTTTTTCTCAGTGGTCCTTTCAACGGCTCCCAATGACTCACTACATTTTGATAACCCCAGCTTGCAAAAAACACCTCTCCTGGTGGATGGTCTCCCCTCAACTTCTTCAGGGCAGACCCTTTGTTCTTCCCCCTCCAGTTGCCACGGTGACAACGGATGCCTCCCTGATCGGGTGGGGGGGGGCACTATCAGGGCAGGACTGTCCAGGGCACATGGCAACAATTAGAATGCCACCTGCACATAAATGTCCTGGAAATGAGAGCAGTGCTTTTATCGTTGCAAGCCCTTCAGGGCTCTCTTCCCACGGGGACTATAGCAGTTCAAACAGACAATATGTCTGTAGTGTGGTACATAAACAAGCAGGGCGGAACAAAGTCCTACCCCCTATGTCGAGAAGCACTCAGACTTTGGCAGTGGGCGATCTCCTATCAGCGGTTTCTGATAGCAATGCACATCCCCGGGAGGTCCAACGTCATAGTGGACAAGACTGAGCAGAACAATTCTCATGCCTCACGAGTGGTCTCTAAATCAAATGGTAGCAGAGAGAATTTTCCAGAAGTGGGGCCAGCCTTGCTGCGACCTTTTCGCAACACCTCAAAACAGCAAGTGCCTCGACTTCTTCACACTCTTCCCTCTACCAGGCCATCCCCCTAGAGACGCTCGTCCACGATTGGCCTCGGGGTCTTCTATACGCTTTTTCCCCCTTTCCGTTGATTCCGCAATTAATTCAGAAAGCAACCGCATTGAGATCCAAAATGATCCTCATTGCCCCGTACTGGCCTCGACAAGTATGGTTTCCATTCCTGCACTGTCATCTACTGGAACAGCCCTGTCATCTGGAATCATTTCCAGACCTTTTGACCCATCTGACGGGCAAGCTGCACCAGTCTCTTCACTCCCTCAACCTCACAGCTTGGCTGCTCCACTTCCAACCTTAGCCAGGCTTCCCTTTATTTCTCTTCCTGTCTGTGATATCATTCTTGCCTCCCATAAGTCCAATACTAGGAAGACTTATGCAAGTAAATGAAAGCGTTTTTCATTCTGGGCAGAAGCTAGGTCCTTAGATCCTTTTAATGCACCAATTCATAAAGTTCTAGATTTTCTAGTGGAGCTTTTTCATTCAGGGTCGTCGTTGGCCACTATCAGAGTACAACTAGCGGCCATTGCCAATTTTCATGTAGGGCTCTCAGAAACCAATATTATGTCACACAAGCTCTGTAAAGCTTTCCTCAGGGGCATCTTCTTGCTCAGACCTCCCATTAAGGATCCTCCTCCACAATGGGATCTAAATTTAGTGTTAACTTCATTAATTGTCCCTCCCTTTGAGTCTGCAGCTTCTTGTTCCCTCAAGCTTCTCTTGGAAAACTCTGTTTTTGGTGGCTATAACATCTGCCAGAAGGGTGTCGGAACTTCAGGCCTTGTCTGTCCGTCCCCCTTATTTGGTTTTTCATAAAGACAGGGTAGCTCTTAGAACGAATCCTTCCTTCCTACCAAAAGTCTCGTCTGAGTCAAATCTGAACCACACTATTGACTTGCCTGTTTTCTTCCCAAATTATTCAAACAGGGCTGAACAGAAACTACATTCCTTGGATGTTCATCGTCAACTGCGGTATTATCTAGACAGGACAAAACAATTCAGAAAGTCAGAACAGCTCTTCCTCTCTTATGCTGAAGGAAAGAAAGGACTTCCGGTATCAAAGGTAACTCTTTCCAGATGGTTAGCATCCAGCATTACCTTTGTCTACGAGTTGCGACACAAACATCTCCCTTCAAGACCTAAGGCTCATTCAACCAGGGCACTATCAACCTCAACAGCCTTTCAAGCAAGGTTACCATTAGATGCCATTTGTGCAGCAGCTACATGGGCTTCTCAACATACTTTTATTACCCATTACAAACTTGATATAGCCTCCAGAAATAGAGCTGACTTTGGTTCCACCGTACTCAGAAGTCTGTTCCGTTGAGCCACCCAGGACCAAGGTGCTAGGGACGCTGTCCCATCCAGCAAGAATGAAGGCGAGAATGACAACTTAACATTAAGAAGTTATGTACCTACCATAACGTTCCATGTTAGTTGTCTTCTTCTCTCCTTCTTTCTTGTGTCCCTCCCTCCTGCCCCCTAGCCTGGACAGACTTGAAGGTATCTGAGTCCTTCTCTTTCATGATACATAATTATCCAGGGTTATCCGTATCATGAGCATTACCAGCAGGAAGAACTATCTTTGTATAAAGGTTTATTTTTTTTTGTAACAATAAATCTATACTATGTGTTAGCTGCCAACGAGATCTGGGGAGTTAGCGCATGGTATTGTGGGATATAGGGCTGCCTCGAGCCGGTAAAAATAGCACTCGAGCTGTAGTATAGGCAGAGTCAGAGCCAAGGATCGGCTCCAAACCCATCCAGCAAGAAAGAAGGAGAGAAGAAGACAACTAACATGGAACGTTATGGTAGGTACATAACTTCTTCTTATTTGAAGAGGAGTTTGATCTCTACAGAGAGCTCCACACATGCCAAGAAATTTACTGCCTTTGCAATCAGTCCTAACAAAGTGAACAGATGTAGATCATGAATATCTAATGATCTGGCAAGTTCATATTTTTAGTTTTCAGTCCTTTATGCTTGGTGTCACACTGCCTCAATCATAGAATGGCTTTAAGATGCTGCTGAGCAGTTTGTTGTACAAGCACTTTTCTGCCAGTCACAGACAATTTTCTGCCTGGATGTAACAGGTTCCACAGCAATTGCCACTTCTCGTTACAAGTCAAAACTTAAGTCTGTGTTGGCCTGGGTTTCCCTGTACATGACCTCAAATTCAGGCAGTAGTGAATGCTTTGCTGATGCATTGCCAAAGGAATCTTTAGCAAAACCTGGCCATTCTACCATTTTAACTCTAACGCAGTCCAACAAATATTTTTCCTCTCCCTTCAAAACACTATATAGTTTTAAATCGTTCTTCATTCTGCAGTCCAGTGGTATGTAGCTTGATATGGTATAGTCTTTAAACTGTCCCTGCAGCCTTTTTTCATGAATCTCCATGTCTGTTATGTAATCCACTCCATTCTGTGGTAAGCATGCATGTATTTATCATTCTCATTGTTGGCAATTTCCTTCTTTCAAAGTACACATCAAACAACCTATCAGATTCCACAGCTCAATTTTTATCAACAGCAGGCCGTCAGCCACCTCAGTCTCATTCAGTGTTGGCACATACTTAGTCTAGTGAGTGCTGAACATCTTGACAACTCCTTTCTAACTCTTCAATTAATTTTTTTGCAAAATATTCTAGGTCCACAATGCAGTCCATATCTTCCCTCTCTGAACATTTATTTGTTGGTTATTAGCATTTGCTTACCAGGAAAGTCTGACTGGGGGCACACAAGATTTTTCAGTGGTGGCCTGGGGAGAAAAACTCTATGGAGACTGTAAATATGACATGAATCCATAATGAATTACATTAAATGAGCGATTACAGTGCTTACTCATGTAAAAAGTTGAATAGAATCAAGACATCAGATATTTACAAATAAACATAAAAACTGCACAAAAGTTATAGTAATTGACAGAAATGTCAATAATTGTTCTAGTGGAAAGATATTAAAAAATAAAGTTTAAATGTATTAGGTTGAATTACATGTAATCAAGGAGGTTTTTAAGCATGTAGTATAACAGAGAGAGGAAAGTGGAAATTGTATTGATTACACAATGTATTTACAGGAAGAAGTGGTGCTGGAATAGACAGTATTATATTTGTGATATTTCCTGCTAGCACTAGAGATGAACTAAGGAGAAGCAGATTGTCAGTGTGACATAAGAAATTAAGGGTGGAAAGAAGTTGAAGATGAGTAATGGGAAAAGAAAATATTTGATGTCAATTTCATTCATTCTCAACTCTTGGGTTTGGATCTGACTCGGCTGCTTTTTCCAGCTCATGGAACACTGAAAACTGTCAAGCTCCACCCTTACCCATAATGCACTAGTCCGATACCATACCTCAGATCCCATTTGCTCCCTTCCCATACGGATATGCTTTCTGTTAGCTCTTGAGCTATAGCTAGTTGTTGAGTAAAAGCAGAATTTTTGTATCTGTCCTTTTGAATTGAATCCCATATTGCTATTACTACACATTTTAGTGTATTCTATTAATACCATAGTTGGTATTTTCCTTTTGTTTTTTCCCTGATGTCATTGAGGTAGTTCTTTAAATTTTTCCTTTTTCTAACTATCTCAAAAAAAAAAAATTGTATACTGTCCTAGTTAGACTTATAGGTATTCCTGAAAAACTCTTGTGTTTTAATGTAAGGTCTGTCGCCATAAGATTCCTCGATTGGATGCACACAATCTGTGTTTATTGTTTAGACCCGGCCTATTTAGATTCTGCATGCATGATATGTAAGGTTTTTAATCTAGGGCCCTTATTGACAGCAAGTATAAACTGATTTTAAGAGAATTACTACCCTCAACTTCCTCTGATACAGCATCTGGACTCAAACCCCTATGAAGGTGGATAAAAGAAGCCAAAGACGGTCTTTCATACTCTTCAGATTCTTCTGCTCTGAGCTCAGCTTTGAGTTGTCAGAATCACCTCAAAAAATGTGGACTGTCAGATTTGATCCCTTCAGATTCAAATATGAAATCCTATGGATTGACTACTGATGCAAAATCTGTGACTGTGGATTCAAAAAAGCATAAGGAATAGGTTGCCTCTGATCCGGTCCCCTCCTATTCTGGATCCAATATCTTCCCATCTCCTTTCTAGGAAGGATGCCACCGCTCAAGACCCTCATCTATTGCTTCCTCTTCTCGATCCCCCAGAAATCTGACCAAAGCAGATGTGGATAGGATGATGAGGAAATTTCTCTGGACACAAATTCAAATGGAGATTCTCTCTCTGTACCTATCCCATTGGGGTCAGAATCCTTTATCAATACTACCCCATCTATTTTGTCTCCTCCTGTAATCCACAGTTTGGTTTGGGAGCAGTTGGGTCTGAGCATCCTGGAGCCATCCATTTCAGATACAAAGATCTTTATCTTCTATGCTGATACCCTCTCTGAGTGGACTGGCTCTAAGCATGTTTGGGCTGGATGACTTTTGGAGCTGTAACATCGGCGCCGGATCTGAGCTGTTGGAGTTGACTCTGAAATTGTCAGAGCTGTGTCTGCCTCTTGAAGCCTCAGCCTGGGACAGATCAGCTCAGACCCCTGCTTCAACCAGTTTGCCTTCGTGTTGGAAGGAGCCAATGATTGAGAAGCATGTCTTCTCATAGCCGTCTGTTTCTTTTTTTCACAGGCATTCTGCTTTCAATGTACTGTCGAGAGTTTTCTCTGCTCCAAGAGAAGGGATATATCCACCCTCCTTCACTCCTACTTCCTAGACCCAGTTTTCTCTGCATCTTGAGCCTCAACTTCCTGCTCCACATGACAGCCAGCTTAAAGTTTCCAGGATACTCCTCAGGATATATTGATATCTTCTGGTACTTCTCCAGAACATCCTGCTGAAGAAGTCCCCAGGAAGAGAAAGTGCAAAAGGAGGCACTTGGACTCTCCTCAAGAGTCTGTCATAAAGGATACTGATTTTGATGTGGGAAGAGAGTCCCCAACATCATCACCTGATGAAGTTTCATTTGGAGACTTCTTAGAATTCCTCAAGCAAAGGGGTGGTTGGTCAAACTACAACCCCTTCCCAGGACAAATCAGTATTCCTGGAAGCCTTTGGGGTTAGCCATTCTACCTCCTGGATGACTCTGCCCACTGATGAGCTCATTTGTTTGATCTCTGGATGGGCATGGAAGGAACCTGATTCCATTGAGCCAATCCCCGAGACCAGACAGGGTACTGGCACCATCTAAGGATAGGTGATTGTGGAGCACAGGAGTACCAGTTGATGCCATGGTTGTAGTAGGGGCCACAGAACAGGAGCTTGCAGAAAAAAGTTCCTCTGTTTATCCCCCTAACATGGAGTGTAGGGCACTGGACAGCTTCAGAAAGTGTGTATATGCTTCAGCAACTTTTGCATGTAGGATGCTAAATTATTTGGCATACTTCATCAGACTTTAGAGGGATTTGATTAAAGAACTCACAAAATCCCTCTCTGGTGGCTTTACTTCTAAGGCAGAGAACTCTATTACTTGACAGTTGGCTACCCTACAGTAAATTTCAAATTCATCCATGAGGCTGATCTCACATGCAGCTGAAGGTACTGCAAGGGTGGCAGATTCAGATATATTAAAAATATTTTGGAAATTCTATGAAATTCTTTAAAAGCAGAGAAATGTGGAAATCGAGAAAAGATCAATGGAAATGTTTATGGAAGACTTAAAATGCCAATGTTAGAGGTAGATGAGGCTTAATTACTAACAGAATAGGAGGAGATGATAATTTTTTTTTTTTAATAAATAGGATGTGAAGTTGTTCAATCTCGCTGTTCATTCTTTACTGATGGGTTCAGAGCTGATCCATCGGCTCCGGTATGGCCATATGTAAAGCTTGAGGTCTTCCAGTAGCTTGAGGCCAAGCCCCTATCCCATGATGCACTGTGAATTACCTCAAATCTAGTTTGCCGTGGCATCTGATCGGAGGTTCCAGTGCATGCTCGGGTCAGTACTATTTTCAAATCTCTTGTATTAGCACTTATTTCTTAAAATTGTTACTAAATTTTCCTAAATACTTTGATGGTTAGGTAGTTCGATTTGTATAGCTTCTTAAAAGCTCCCCTTTCCCATGTGTGATTAGTAGTTTTGTTATATATCGGCCTTGTGTGTTTTGGGCCTAGTTCTTTACTGCTGTAGTTTAGTATATCTACAGAGATATTATATATATATATATATATATATATATATATATATATATATATAGCCTTTCCAAGTGTTGGCCTTCTGTTTTTTTGGCCTTAGTTTAGTGACTAGTAGTTATCTTTCACTTCATATCAGGCTCGCGTTTTTTGTGTGTTAGTTCAAAGCCTAGTAGTTTATTAATATTTGGTGTGACATTTTTTCTTAGGCTCCCTTTGTGTGTGTGCTATTGGAGCCTAGGATTTTGCTGAGTAGCTTACAATATTTGTGTACTTTTTTCTTAGGCTCTTTGCGTGTGTACGTTAGAGCCTAAGGTATTACTGACTATCTGCTCTGTGTTTTTCCTTAGTAGTATAATGGCGGTTGACAGAGATAAACACCCAAAGTCTGGGTTTAGAAAGTGTCCAGACTGCAGTCAAAAAATGTCCATTACTGATGGTCATGTAACTTGTGTTTACTGCTTAGGAGCTGTCCACTTACAGAAGTCTTGTGCCATTTGCCTTTCTTTTTCTTCTAGAGTGTTACTAGAGAGGAAAAAGAAATTGGTAGATGGGCTAGTTAACGTATCCTTTTCAAGAAGCTTTGAGTGACCAGGATGTGGCCAGCAAGTCTTCCAAGTCCTCTAGATCTTCTGGAGACTCTTAAGGACTCTAAGCAGTCCAAGAAATCTAAAATGTTGGAGGATTCTGTGACATCGGCTCCACAGACCTCGGAGCCGACTGTCTTTTCTTTTCAGAGCCGGCCCACTGCCTTGGAGTCGATATCCGAAAGGCCTCTTATCTCCATTGCTTCAGTCAGCATTCTTCTAGGTCTTCTGTCAGCCTGATTTGGATATAGATCGATTGGTGCAGAAGCTTTTACAGGCACCAGGCCTTGCTAAATTCTTGTCAGCTCTGACCCACGCGACTTCAGAGCCGAAGACAACTACTCTTGACTACTCCTCCTCCTCCAAGCTGTACCAGACCTTCAGAGCCAGATGAAGCAGATCTGTTGATCATGGAGCCTTTGGAGGCGAGACCTGCTCCAGTGTCCTCGGCTCCATCCACTCTGACGTCCTCAGCACTGGACTGGGACTCTAGGAGCTGACACTCTCCAGTTGGATCCAGGGAGAATAGTCGGACTGACTTGTCAATGCCGACTCTTCCTCTCAGGGCTTCAGTTTGGCTACTACCTCCGGCTCTGAGCCCACGGCCTTGGTGCGAGAGGGGTTGGTGGTTCCTTCGGGTCCGTCTACTCCTTCACGAGGGAGCTGTGGTGCATTCAAAGCCATGAGGAGAGCCTTGTCCCCCAAGACATCCTCGACTTCAGGCCTTGCTTCCTCATCCCCCAAAGTGCCTGTGTCTATTTCTGCTTCCGTCGTCCAGGCTAGGCGTAGAGACCCAAAGCCTCAGGTAGACCCACAGGGTGCCCGCTGCTCTTCAGAGACCTCCCCAGAGTTTTCCTACTGAGGAGGTTCCCAGGAAGAGATTGTCCAAGAGGAGACACTTGGACTCCCCACAGGGGTCTTTTAACATCTGACACTGACTTGAATGAGTCAGAAGGGTCCCCCTCTGAGGATATCTCCTTTGCTGAGATACTCAAGATCCTTAAGCAGAGGGGTGATTGCAAAAGCCCTACTGAGGATGAGTCAGTTCTCCTGAAGGCTTTTGGGTCTCAACCCTCCACCCCTTTGGTGTCTCTGCACTTCGATGAGCTCATGCAGTTGGTCTCTCGGAGGGAGTGAGAGTCACCAGAGTCCATGGACCCTGTTCCTAGGAGGCTTAATAAGTTTACATCAGCTCCATCAGATAAAACCTTCTTGTCCAAAGGAGTCCCTGTTGATGCCATGGTGGTGGCAGCAGCCACCAAAAAGGAAATGTCTGAGGCTTACTTGTCTATTCATCCTCGTAATAGAGAGTCTAGGATCATGGATAGATATGTGAAATGCATGTTTAGTTCAGTGACCTTTACTCTCCGCTCACTGAACTATTTAACCCATTTCACTAGGTTGCAAAGAGATCTCCTTAAGGAGTTGGGAGATACTTTTCAGGGTACTGTAGCAGCAGGGGCCTCTGACAAAGTTGCTGCCCAGCTTCCTACCCTAAATTCTATTGTCAGCTCATCCATGCGTCGCATATCATATGCAACTGATGGAACGAGTAGGGCAGCGGGTACAGGAATCACTCTCAGAAGACATTCCTGGATGCGCTTGTGTTCCTTCGCGGACCCCTTTAAGTCTTCATTCGTAAGCATCCCTTTTGATGGCTCATCTCTTTTTTGGGCCAAAAGTGAAGGAAACTTTGACCAGGTGTGAACAGGAGGAAAAGACTCTGCCGTCAGTGTCCGATGTCCTTCAAGGATGCATCTGCAGTCCTAACATATGGGGTTGTCCTGCCTCAGGCAGCCCCTCGGTCGGCCGGATTCCAAAGTCTGGGTCTGGCCTTGGCTGATGTCACACTTCACCCGATGTCATAGCTGCTGTTTATTGGGTATAAAGGCATCAGCCGACGCCATTTTCCTCAGTCTTTCTTGCCGCGCGGTGCTCGAAGCAGAAGCTGTTCGCAAGTGCCGGTCGGTCAGATCCAGAGATTTCTACTACCGAAGACTTCTAAAAAGCTAAGTACCCCGTTGGGGACTCTTTCTTGCCTCAGCCGATGTCAGACAAAGTAAATAATTGTTTAACTTGTGGGAAACAAATACCTCATAAGGATTTCCACTCTTACTGCCTTCCTTGCTTAGGCCCAGACCACGACGTATCAGCTTGTCTAGCCTGTGCTTCCTTCAACCGACGGACACTTAGACGTCGGTCGGAGTTTGCAGAGGAGTTTTTTGGTCCCGCTTTTACATACAAAATGCCGTCGGAGACTCCGACTTCTCAATTAGCTAAAAAGCGCAAGGAAAAGGGCTGACACTCGCGGCCCACGGTTTCGGCTGAAACCACGGTTAGGCCAACCGCGAGTGTCTCGGTTTCGGCTGAAACCGATCCCCCGGTTCTTCCTTCGACCGAAAGCATGCCTCCGATAGCCAAGGCCTCACAGAGCATGGCTGAATCTGCTACTGAATTTACTGCTACAGAAGCAGGCTCCCAGGATTTGTCAGACACTATTCCTTTAGACATATCTACCCCTGCACGTGGGGCTGCTAGACCCCCTGCTTCTATGTCTATCAAGGCTTTTGCCAGGGCTAAAGCAGCTAAATCTTCTAAGGCCTTACCTGCTAAAACTCCTTCACATAGGCCTACCTCTAGTTCCCAAATGCTCAGCCTGGCTGAGGATCTCATTTCTTTGATCAGGGGATCCCAACCTCACCCAGACAGGGCCTCTCAGCCCCCTCCAGACAAGAGGCCTAGGACTGAACCTCCGGAACCTGTCTCTACAGATTACTCCTCGGATGACTCAGACATTTCAGACCCTCACGAAGGCCCATATTCTCCTTATGAGGATTCTGATGCAGAAGACTCCATTTCTTCTGTTTCTCCTCCTGAAGAATTTTCCTTTGGGGAAACTTTGCATGCTATGAGGGAACACTTCCAATGGCAGGGCCAGGATTTTTCAGATTCAAGGAAAAGGCTTAGGACCTTTTTACACTTACCACAGCATAGGCCTTTAGCCATTCCGCCAGTACTAACAGTTGTTGATGATGCATATAATGATGCCTGTACTGCCCCTGATTCTCTTCCTCCGGCCCCTGCCAAACCAGACAGATATTACAGGGTCCCGGACACACATTACCATTTGTATAAGGCTCCTGTTGCAGACCCTGAAACGATTTCACAGGGCCCTAAAGGTGTGGCAGCTGCCTCTGCCAAAAACCCTCTTCCCTCTGAAAGGGAATCTAGAGCATTAGAGAGATGGGGTAAAAAGGTTTATACTTCTGCTACTCTTTCGGCCAGGGCCTTGAACTGTCAATTTCACATGATTCAGTACCAGGAATTTTTGTTAGACCAGATAAACAAAAAACTGACTTCTCCTGAACCTTTAGATCGCAAGTCCCTTCAGGATTTGGTACATAACTCTCAGCAGGTCAGTAACCATTCCTTAAAATGTGGCTATGATGCACTGGAGGCTTCCTTTAGATCAGCTATGACTGGAACAGTGATTCGAAGGCATGCCTGGTTAAAAGAACAATCCTTACCAGACCATGTTAAGTCAAAACTTCTAGATGCTCCCATGGAGAAACAAAGTTTGTTTGGCTCCCCTGCACAGGAGGTTCTAAAGAAGGTGGAAGAAAAAGCAAAATCTGTCCAAGCAGTCAAGGATTTCTTACAGGTCCAACCTCCGAGGTTTAGCTGAAATTGGCCTTCGAAGAATTGGTCCTTTCCAGACAATTCCAGAGCCCAGAGAGGCAGAAATAGACGCCCCAGAGGCAGAGGTCAATCTAGGGATGCCTACAGGGGACGTCAGTGGCAACCTACCAACCAGAGAAATACTGCCACAGATTCAACTACAACCACTTCCACAGGGCAGACACAATGACTTTGCTCTAGTTCCGCCTACCAGGGAACAACTGGAAGCACCCTTGGGCGGAAAGCTAGCCTTATTCTCCGACAACTGGCATTACATTACAGGAGACAAATGGACTTTACAAACAATAGACAAGGGCTACAGGTTTCACTTCCACACTCTACCAAAAAGAGAGGAATGCCAAACCTACCACCAAGCCAAAAAACAGACGCTCTAAGACAAGTCAACAACTTACTAAGGATGAGAGCTATAGAAGAGGTACCACCTATGGAACAAGGCCAAGGATTTTACTCCAGGCTTTTCCTTGTACCAAGAAAAGAAAATCAATGGAGACCTATTCTAGACTTGTCCGCTGAACACCTACCTCATTGTTCCAAAATTCAAAATGCTGACCCTCCAGCAGCTTCTTCCCATGCTGGGCAAGGAGTCTTGGCTGGTGACTCTAGATCTCAAGGAGGCATACCTGCACGTCCCTATACGACCAGATTGCAGAAGACACCTCAGATTTCTTGCAGGATCAGAGCATTATCAATTCTCAGCATTGCCTTTTGGCTTATCTACTGAGCCCAGAGTATTCACGAAATGCCTGGCATCAGTAATTGCTCATTGCAGGCTTCAGGGAATTCAAATTTACCCATACCTGAACGACTGCCTAATACAAGCGGACAACAAGACAAAATTAACAAAAGATTTGGAAAATGTCATACAACTGTTGCAAGCCTTGGGATACACAGTCAACATGCAAAAGTCAAGACTAGTACCATCCCAAAGGATAACATTCTTGGGTGCAGAACTGGATACATCAACTCAGATGGCTTTTCTCACAGAAGAAAAACAAAAGCAACTACCAGCCTACTTCATGACATTAACAACACAAACTCTGCTTACTGCAAGAAAAGTCCTGCAAGCCCTGGGCTACATGGCATCATGCATAACATTGGTTCCACATGCCAGGCTGCATATGAGAAAGCTACAATGGTACCTAAGGAATGTATGGTCTCAACGCAAGCACAGTCTAGAAGCCCAGATTCCAATAATTCCATGCCTGAAGCAAGAATTCCTGTGGTGGGCTCAGGCCTGTCAGTGGAACAGAGGCTTGCCTTTCCAAAAACCTCATCCAAGCCAGACCATCACCACGGACGCCTCAGACCTAGGATGGGGGGGGGGCACACATGGTAGACAAGTGTATTCAAGGCCTATGGACCCAAGACCAGCTGAATCTACACATAAATCTAAAGGAGATGCTGGCAGTGAAAAATGCGATCCAGGCATTCAGACCACTCCTTCAACGGGGTCATCTGCTGATAAGGACCGACAATACCACAGTCATGTGGTACATCAACAAACAGGGAGGTACACATTCATATCCTCTATGCCGGATGGCAATGGACCTGTGGAATGTGGCCCTGAATCTCAACATTCAACTTCAGGCCAGATTTGTACCAGGAAAAGAAAATTCTCTAGCAGATACCTTAAGCAGGACTACCACGGATGCTCACGAATGGATGCTGCATCCCGATATCTTCAAAGCCATAACAAAGAAATGGGGACTACCAGAGATAGATCTGTTCGCCTCCCCACAGAACCACCAATTGAAGAAATTCTGCACAAGAGCATACCACCCACTTGCTTGGAGGGTGAACTCCCTTTCCTTCAGCTGGAAAAACCTGACAGCATATGCATTTCCACCTCTTCCCTTGATGTACAAAGTTCTACTGAAGATCAGAGAGGATCAGCCAAGGGTAATCCTGATAGCTCCAGACTGGCCGAGGCAACATTGGTACCCGCTACTGAGAAGCATGTCTCGGACACACGCATGGCCTCTACCTCTATGTCCCTTACTTCTAACACAGGACAACTACAAGATCCTACATCCAAACTTGAAAACACTGCAGCTAGCTGCTTGGAATATTGCATAAAACAAAATAACCCAGGTTTATCCCAGAGGGTTAAGGACATTATCCTGGAGGCACGCAGTCCTTCCACAAGGAAGACTTATTCAGCCAAGTGGAAAAGATACCTCATTTGGAGTGCAGCAAATGGAGAAAATGTCTCATTGGCAAACATAGCACACATCCTGGAATATTTAGCAGAACTGTTCCACAATGGCCTGTCTTACTCCTCCATTAAGATTCATGCATCAGCAATTTCAGCAGAATACAACATGGATCCTCCTGTCTTCTCTCATCCTCTATTCAGGCAGTTCTTGAGAGGAATCAAAAATGTAAAACCTCCAAGGAAACCACCTTTACCTACATGGGATCTCAACTTTGTGCTGGAAAAGTTAACACTTCCTCCTTTTGAACCAGCAGCAACAGCAGAATTACAGTTCTTGTCTTGGAAAACTGCTTTCCTGCTAGCAATCACTTCAGCAAGAAGGGTATCTGAGTTACAGGCATTAATGGCAGTACAACCCTTCCTTATCTTCCATCAGGACAGAGTCTCTCTGAGAACTAACCCTACCTTTATGCCAAAAGTGGTCTCCAGAGTATCATTGAACCAAGCGATTCATTTACCTACATTCTTCCCCAACCCACAGAACAGGGGGGAAAGACTACTACATACCTTGGATGTGCACAGACAATTACGCTACTATCTGGACAGAACTAAGACCAGCAGAAAAACTGACCAGCTTCTGGTAGCATATGCAACAGGAATGCAAGGAAAAGCAATTTCAAAACAGACAATCTCAAAATGGATAGGAAATTGCATTCGATTTTTTTACTCTTTTCATGGAAAGACAACTCCTGAAAATATCAGACCTCATTCCACAAGAGCTACAGCCACCACTACAGCTTTCCTACGAGGAGTGGCTACCAAAGACATTTTAGAAGCTGCTACTTGGAGCTCCGTGCATACATTTGCCAAGCGTTATAATCTTCCCTTATATTCTAGATCCCGAGCAGGTTTTGCAACTGCTGTTTTGCAAGGGATCTTAACTACACCAACTTTATCATAGTGCCTCCTCCCCCAGTTTGGCTATGGTATTCTACCCATATGTTAGGACTGCAGATGCATCGTTGAAGGACATAATACAGTTTTGTACCTACCATAAATGTAGATGTCCGATAGGTATGCATCTGCAGTCAGGATTACCCACCCTCCTTCCCCTCTGTGGTATTCCTAGGGTATTTACCCCTCTTTTAGCTAGCTGGGGGAATCTATTATGGTGTATTTGTTTGTATATATGTATATATATATATATATATATATATATATATATATATATATATATATATATTCTTATATTGTTTGCTCTCTACTGTTTGGAATTATTTGCATTTATCCAAATTTAGCCTTCCTAGAGGGCACCTGGCATCTGGGGCAAGAAACACTGAGAAAAATGGCGTCGGCTGATGCATTTATACCCAATAAACAGCAGCTATGACGTCGGGTGAAGTGCGACATCAGCCGAGGCCAGACCCAGACTTTGGAATCCGGCTGACCGAGGGGCTGCCTGAGGCAGGACAACCCCATATGTTAGGACTGCAGATGCATACCTATCGGACATCTACATTTATGGTAGGTACAAAACTGTACTTTTCTCCACCCCTACTCGGCCTTATCCCAAAGGCCAAAGGGGAGGAAAAATGTGGTTCCAGAAAGCCCAAGGAGCCTTTCAGGACACACATGGTGAACCTCCCTCTAGGGGCAGAGGGAGGGAGTAATAGCGGAAGACGCCGCCCTTGTGACAGAGGGGGTCCGCAACATCAGGGTGACAGAGATAACTTCTCTGGTCACTCCTACCAGCGCTCCTGAAAGGAGGCCCGACTGTCCTGCTCTGGAGGCTTTCAGGGGTCGCTTATCTTTGTATTCAGATGGACGTAACACCCAGTTACAGGGAACAAGCAACCATAGAGGTCCACAAGTTGCTAGAAAGAGAGTCATCCAGCCAGTCCCAGCAGACCAAACAGGATCTGGAACTTACTCAAGGTTCTTTTTGGTTTTAAAGAAAACAGGGGACTGGAGACGCATTTTGGACCTCAGTAGACTCTACCAATATGTGAAGAAAGAGAAGTTCCGAATGGTCATGCTCCAGTCTATACTTCCCTTCTTAGTGAAAGACAATTGGATGTGCTCAATAGATCTCAAGGATGAGTACCACCACATAAAAATGGCCAGTCCATCCAAAGATCACCTGCTTTTCCAGCTGGGAGCCAATCATTATCAATTTTAAGCCCTGCCCTTTGGTCTCACTACAGCCCCCAGAGTGTTAACCAAATGCATGGCAGTGGGTCATGGCTCACCTGAAGCATCTAGGATTCCAGGTGTTTCCGTATCTAGACAATTGGGTCCTTACCGCCACTGCCAGGCATTAACTGATTCAGGCAAGGGAATACACTCTGGCACTCTGCAATCATTTAGGCATTACAGTCAACTCAGAAAAGTCTGCCTTGTCATCTTCTTTATCAGGGCAGAGCTAAACACTTCAACCACCAATCTAAGACTATCAATCGAAAGAATCTTCCTTCTTTGTCAGCATGTCAGCACATTGGTATCGAAAGACAAAGCACCAGCTTCAGAAGTCCTGAAAGTATTGGGATTGATGGCTGCAGCAATCCTAGCCCCATACCATTAGCGAAAATGCATATGCGGATTCTCCAATGGCTGCTGTTCACTCAGTGGTCTTACCAGGAACTTCCAATGGATCATATGATTTTCATTATGAGCTCTTGCAAGAAGGATCTCCAGTGGTGGTTGACATCTCTTCACGTCACCATAAGACACCCCTTTGTTTTACCCCCACCAGTAGCCACTGTGACCACGGACGCTTCCCTGATAGGGTGGGGGGGGGGCATTTTCAGGGAAAGACTGCCCAAGGCACATGGACAGATCGAGTCACATTTGCATATCAATGTTCTGGAAATGAGCAGTGCTTTCGGCATTGCAGTACTTCCAGGACTCTCTTCCCCTAGAAACAATTGCAATTCAGATAGACAATATGTCAGTAGTCTGGTACTTGAACAAGCAGGGGGGAACCAAGTCTTACCCCCTTTGCCGAGAAGCCCTCCGAGTTTGGCAGTGGGCTGTTTCCTCCCAGCGCTTTCTGTTGGCAATGCACATCCCGGGGAGATCCAACGTGATAGCAGACAAACTGAGCAGGGCAATCTTGTTGCTGCACGAATGGTCCCTCAAGAAAGAGTATGCAGACAGGATTTTCTGCAAATGGGGACAGCCTTGCTGCGACCATTTTGCCAGCCACATCAATATGAAATGCAGAAGCTACTTTGCCCCGATTCCTCCTCCAGGAGAAGTCCTGAGAGACCCATTCATACATGATTGGATCCAGGGTCTCCTCCACGCTTTTCCACCAATCCCAGTGATACCCAGAGTTCTACAGAAAGCAAAATTCATGGGAAGGACCATCATTCTTATAGCCCCTCATTGGCCTCAGCAGATTTGGTTCCCATTCTTTCAACATCATCTCTTGGAGGATCCCTGGATTATGGACCCAGTTCCAGACCTTCTGACATCCGTCGGGGGACCTCCATTCTTATCTACAGTCACTGAAGCTGATAGCTTGGCTGCTCCAGTTCCTCTCATAGCCAAGCTTCATGACTTCTCCAATGAGACAAAACAGATCCTTTTGTCTTCTCATAAGTCGTCCACTAGAAGATTATATCTTAGTAAGTGGAAGAGATTTTTCATAAGGGCTTCTAAGCAGAACATTGATCCTTACCAAGCTCCCTTGACATCCATACTAGAATTCTTGATTATGATTTTTAATAAAGGAGTGGCAGCCGCAACAGTTCGAGTTCAGTTGGCTGCTATATCCAACTTTCATCTCATGATTGATGGGCTAAATATCATGTCCCACAAGTTATCCAAGGCCTTTCTCAGGGGAACATTTCATATGAGACCTCCAGTGAAAACTCCTTATTCTCCATGGAATCTAAATTTTATGTGGTCTCATATAATCCTTCCCCCATTTGAACCAGCATCATCTTGTGACCTCAAATATTTGTTGTGGAAAACCATTTTTCTGGTAGCTATTACTTCTGCCCGCAGAGTGTCAGAACTTCAAGCTTTATCTATCATCCCTTCTTATTTGATTTTTCATGCTGACAGAGTATCTCTTAGGACAAACCCCTCTTTCTTGCCCAAAGTTTGTTCAGAAACTAATATCAAACAAATCATTGAGTTACGTTTTTTTCCCTAATCATTCCAATAAGTTGGAGTATATGCTGCACAAACTTGATGTTCACAGGCAGCTCAGATTTTATTTGGATAGAACAAAAGATTTCAGGAAATCATACCAAATATTCGTTTCATTCTCTGACGCTAGAAAAGGTAGACCAGTGGTTAAAACAACTCTGTCTAAATGGTTTTCTGATTGTATCACTTTTGTTTACTCAGCTGCTAATATGCCTTTGCAACACAAGATTAAAGCTCAATCAACCAGAGCAGTTTCTACAGCCTCTGCGTTCCAAGCCAAATTGCCTGTTAATAATATTTGTGCAGTAGCCACTTGGTCTTAACCTCATACCTTTATCACTCATTACAAAGTTGATAAGGCCTCCAGGGATAGGGCTTCCTTTGGGTCTACGGTTCTGAAGAATGTACTCCCGTGAGCCACCTGAGATTGATGGTGCTAGGGATGTTACCCATCAGTAAAGAATGAACGGCGAGATTGAACAACTTCACATTAAGAAGTTATGTACTCACCATAATGTTCCATGTGTGTTCATCTCACCTTCATTCTTATGTCCCTCCCTCCTTCCCCCTCATGGCTGATAGTTGACCTAGAGGTTGGTCTCATCCTGGTTGCTCAATTCTTCTTCATCTCCATAGGAGGATAGCTCTTTTATATGGTTTTATAGTACATGCAGCAAACAAGATCTGAGGTAATTCACAGTGCATCATGGGATGGGGGCTTGGCCTTGAGCTACTGGAAGACCTTGAGCTTTGCATACAGCCGTACCGGAGCCGATGGATCGGCTCCAAACCCATCAGTAAAGAATGAAGGTGAGATGAACAACTCATATGGAACGTTATGGTGAGTACATAACTTATTCATAGGTGTGTACTAGGCTGATGGCCCTGCAGCCTTTACAAGCCTAGCCCATAGGATTATTCTGGCATTGTGCCACCCGACCTTAGTTCCCAGTGCCTCTCTCAAGTAGAGACACAAGTGAATTTTCTTTCTCCCATCCACACATCAAGATTCCTCTTGAAGAGGGCCAGTGAGGTGCCCTGTTTGACATGTATGGGAAGTCTATTCCATAGCATGGGCAGTCCCTGGGTTATGAACCTGTCCATCCAGCATGTTCTGTTGATTGGATTGTGGTAATGAGGTTGAGGTTTCTAGAGCATGTGGTGCGGAAGGATTGGGATTTCTTTAGATGTAGCATTTCTAACAGAGCTGAGTCAGACATGGCTTTGTAAGTCCAGCAGAGATTGCCTCTAAGCAGGCGATATGAAACAGAAAATAGTTGGGAGTTTTTTTTAGTGTGTCCATATAAGAAAAATGTTTAAGGCCTAGGATCCTCTTTGTGAGGTACTTTTGTGGCCTCTCCAGCTGTTGCAGCTGTATAGTGAGGTACATTCCAAATGGGGTATTGTACTCCATGATTGGCCTAATGAGGGAAGAGTAAAGGGAGACAATGACCTCTTAATTCCTGGATCCAAAACTCTTCTTAATGAGATGTTTCCACATAGAAGGACTTTCTAACCACAGTGGCAATGTGGTGGTCAAAAGAGAGGTTGCTGTCAGACTTTGTTCCCAAATCTCTTATAACACCTTCTGTATTCAGTGGACTACCATTGATGTGGTAATTCATGGGAACTGTTTTTTTTCCAAAGGGGACGATGACACTTTTTTTTAAATTGAGCTTAAGGCGTTCTGACACCAGTCGGTCTATGTGAGGCCTTTCTGTAGGATGTCAACATCACTTGGGGTGTTAATAATAGCTCCCAACTTGCAGTTGTCTGCAAACTTTGTCAGCCAGAGTCCCTTTGTGTTGGCCTGGACTTCAGAGAAGTAGATATTAAACAGGAGAGGACCCAGAACCAAACCCTGTGGGGCTCCATTCATAACTGGTCGGCAGTCTGACTTGGAGTCAGCTACTTTCACACTGTGATTTCTACCTGTGAGCCAGTTTGCAACCCATCTAGTGATATAGAGGTTGATCCCGAGCTTAGTGAGTTTTTCTGTGATTCTTGAGGTGAGGAATGGAATCAAAGGCCTTGGCGATATCAAGGTAGGCTGTATGAACCACCTTGCCTTCATCCACAGCTCTGGTGACTGACTCAAAGAAGTTGAACCAAGTTGAGCAGGCAATGATCTACCCTTCACACAAACTGTGTGGGATCCAGTGTTTGGAGATTCCCTATATCCTTGTTAGTTCCATGATGATGCTTTCCATACCTTTGCATGTCAGACTCATCAGGCTAATGGCGTGATAGTTCCCAGGGTCTGTAGTTGCTCCTTTGTGGAGAGAGATGACTGTGTAACAGTGCGACATTCGGTAGGGACAAAGCCTGAGGTGAGGCTGTGATTGAACAGGGCGCACAGGTGAAAGTGCCAGTTCACTCTGTAGTTCATGTAGAACACAGACAGGGTTATTGT